>NC_142795.1:75574830-75712330 GCF_049724085.1 Artemia sp. Qi Xiang Cuo | reverse complement strand
CTGTCTAAAACAGTTTCACTCAAATAATCCCTAAACGTAATTCAGCGTGTTCCTTTTGTTTTGGGCATCTCTGCGCTAATGCATTTCAAATTAATTAGAAACCTGATTCCCGCGCTAAAACAATTCATCGCTAAGATGTTTCTTGTAGAATTGTTTCCATGGCGTTTGGTTATTAATATCCTTTGGAGTTCGACCAAAAGAGTTGTTTCCGAGGCAAAGACATTAATGACTTGGATCTATTCCTGGAGAATCGTTTCTAGGCGAAAATTTTTAAAGTCTGACAGATGATGTCATTGGTTGATTGATCTGTCAAGAAAGGGGAATTAATTTGTTGTTTCTAAGGGGAATTATTGATTCACGATAGGTGAATTGAGGTCGACAGCAAGGTGTTCCAAATTCCTGGACGGCATAACATTCGCTGAGAGCGTGCCAAAAACACACCTGGAGAAAGCGACCTTGACAGTCGATGAGAGCGTGCACGTACCACAGCAAGAACATCGACCTTGGAAATTTAGGTCATTGACCCCATTAACCACATGTTTTCCCTAATGACTCTATGCCCATATATGGTGCGGGGTCACGAGTTATAGAGTCGTCTCTACTGAGGGCTGAAAGTCAAAGAGCAGTAATGATCACACCATCAGATTCAGTGTGTCAGAGAACCCTACTGTAGTAGTTACAAGCTCCTATCTGCGCAAATGTGGAATTTTGTAGTTTTTTTACAGAAGAAAAAACCACGGATGCGTATTTATTTTTTTTTCTTAGAGATAACAATATCGACCCAATAGTCCAAGAATATCGGGAGAGGGCTCTTTCAAATGGAAATTAAAATTTCTAGAGCCCTTTTTCAGTGACCGAAAAAATTCTTTTGATATATTTACAGTATCAAAATTACGTTTTTTAGAATTTCAATTACTATTGAGCCGTGTCACTTCCTACTTAAAGTTTGTTACCAGGAACAGTTTGATATTAATACGTATATGAGGGGGGTTTCTCCCTTCTCAACACCTCGCTCTTCACGCTAAAGTTTTTCAGTATTTTTAAAAAAGTTACTTATTGTTCTAATTAAACGACCCTTGTGTTTCAGGAGTTTTTTTTAAGAATTGGGACAAAATTTAAACTTTAGCATAAAGAGTGTGGCTGAGGAGGGGACAGCCCCACTCATGTACGTAATAATTTCTGTTCGTTTTAAGTTTTAATGTTGCTCCTTACTTTCAGTTGAAAAAACTTGTTTTTTTTTATTATTTAATTTTTGATCGTTCTTTAAATAACGTCAGGAAATCTGGCTCCAACTCCACGGAAAAATCCCCCTTCTAGGGAAATATCCTCTGGATACTTCAATCCTGGTGAAAATTTACCCTGGACAATTACCCTTAACACCTCCACGCGTAAAATTGATTCGGTAAGGAGAAAGCAAGACATATAAAGACATTTCGTGCAGGAATTCTTGCAAATTTCCCCAGTAGCCTTCTCAATTTCCCCTGAAAATTTCACCCTCTGTGGACTTCCCTCTTCATGGAAAATTCTCTCCATGCAAATTCTTCCCAGCGGATAATTCGTCCTCCCCTCCCCAGCCGAACAATTTATGCATACTTCCCAATAACAAACACTATACGTAAACAATGGACAAATTTGTAATTTAAAGATCTTTCCCCAGGGGCTCTAGGGGGGGTCATTTTATCTCCAAAGAAATACATATTAGACCTTTCAACTATGCTGAACAAAATAGCAATATCAGAATTGTGATCGGACCATTTTTGGAAAAGGTGGCGTGAGGTGCCTAGTTGCCCTCCAATTTCTGGTTACTTTAAAAGGGTACTATAAATTTTAATTTCCGTTAGAATGAGCCCTCTCGCGATGTTCTAGGTCCACTAGGTCGATACGATTACCCCTGGAGAAAAAAAAATACAAGCATACCTCTTCAATAGGGTTCTCTGATACGTTGAATCTGATGGTGTGATTTTCATTAAGATTCTATGAATTTTAAATAGTCTTTCCCCCTTTTTCAAAAATCAGGCAATTTCTTTCAGGCTTCTAACCTTTGATGGGTAAGACTAATCTTAATTAAACTTATATATTTAAAATCAACATAAGAATCCAATCCTTCTGACATACCTATTGGTATCAATATTCGGATTTTTTTTTTAGTTTCGGTTACTATTGAGCCCGGTCGCTCCTTACTTACAGTTCGTTACCACGAAGTGTTTGATGTATCGAACTGCCAGTCTGTATTCATTAGCACTTTTTAGTAATTTTGGTTATTATGGCGATGCTACAATAAATAAAAATAGCCCCTTAAGGAGCTTTAGCCCGACTCCTGTTTGTGGTATTTTCTGATCGGTTTCACTTTGAGTTTCTTTGAGTTTCTCTTTGAGTTTTTTCCTTTTTTTTTCTTTTAAAAACTTCATTCTATAGATAAGTTTTTAATTAATCAGGGAAAAGGACCAATAAGTTTCTTCTTTCCTAAATTACTTTATATAGGGTTACACCGTTAAGTGGCTCAACCAATCTCAAAGATCGGAATATGTCAGACACGCAAATTGTGATTCAAGTAAGCCTGAAGCCCCATCCTTTGACAATCAATTCTCGATTATCAGCCCCGAAGGAGAGAGAGAGAAAGCAAACAAACAAGTACAACTATGACAACTTCTATACAAAACCATAAGCATCGTGTTTTATTTTTCTAGATCACAGTATATAAATAATAGACAGTATGGTCGTTCCCTATCTCACCCATTATAAAAACCCGGACCGAGGTGCGTGTGCTCCGGAGAACGTAAAAACATCAGCGACATTAGATCTTTTCACGGGTAGACAAGTCAGGTTTCTCTTGAACGCGAAACTTGGCTTCAACATGGGAACACTAAATTTTAAAGAAACTAATTTTAAATTAATATATTTCAATACACATATGAAAATCGGTAATTAGAAGTGCAATGTTATTATTTGATGTTTTTAGAAATTACAAGTGTGTTTCGAAGTCTCGAGTTGGTTTCAAAGGCATTTTGAGAAGGTTTCTCCGAAAATACGTGTTCCAGGGTAACTGGACCGCTGACACATACTAACATTAGTAACCTGCCAATGAAAGAATATGTGGGAGGAGCTGTTTGTACGCACCGAGATGAAGAGCCAGAAATCGTCTGGGGTGAACTTACTGTTAATAATCTTTATACAGTGTTCTAGATGGACAAGGGGTCATTTCCTTTAAAAGATAAGGATTCAGTACGATAAAATAAACATTTATACCTTCTTTAAGCGACGGATTTTTTTTTTTTTTTTTTTTTTTTTTTTTGAACAAAGAATCTGTAGCCCAAAACGTAGTTTCAGGGTGGCACTGCATCCCCACCTATTCCAGATCATTGACAAAAGCAGTTGAATGCTACCAGGGCTTTTTTGTGGATTTTCTGATTAAGGATTTATCTAACAACACTGTAAAGAATTTCGGAAACCTCATATTCGAGACTTAACCCATAAAACAGTTTTATGGTTAAAATGTTTTGTTTGAAATCAACATTGACTTGGAAGAGTTCTTGTTTTTACATAAAAGTTATTTAAAAACTATTTTTTTTTTATTGCAAGTAAATTAGTGAAATAAAAAATTAAAACAGACAGAAATTATTCCTTATTCGAGGAAGTTGCCCCTTCTTCTGTGCCTCGCTCTTTACGCTAAAGTATTATAGGACTTACTAAAATTTAACGATACAAACAAATAACTGGAATTAAGGAGAGAACATTAAAACTTAAAACGAAAAGAAATTATTTGAGGGATTGCCCCTTACTTAACCATTGCTCTTTACACGAAAGTATTAAGGTTCTTCAACAAATATCTCATTCAATTTCAGCAGCCTTTGTGTTTCAAGAGTCTTTCGTAAAGAATTGGGAATTGGGACAAGAAGTCAAACTTTAGCGTAAAGAGCAAGGGTTGAGGAAAGGGCACTCCCCTCCATATATAGAATAATTTATTTTTATTTCAGTTTTAATGTTGCTCCTTACTTTTGAAAAAACTTGTTTTTCTTTAATTTAATTTCTGAACGTTTTTTGAATAATGCCAAAATATCTCGCTCTAACCCCACGGAAAAATGGCTCCTCCCCACGGATACATCCTCCAGACGATTCAATCCTTATGAAAAATTACCCAGAAAATTACCCTTAACATCTCCACGCGTAAAGCTGAGTCGGCAAAGAGAAAGCAAGACATAAGAAGAATTTTGTATAGGAATTCTGGCAAATTCCACCAGTGTAAAATTTTCCATGAAAAATTCACACTCTAAAAACTTCCCAATCCATGGAACATCTTCCCCGTGGATCCCCCCCCAGCATAAAATTCAGTTGAAAAAACTTGTTTTTGATTAAATTCCTGTCGGTTTCTCAAAGAGCCCCAAGAAATCTCCCTTCCCCTGTGTTAAATTTTCTTTAAAAAACTCCCTAGAAAACTTTCATCCCCATGGAAAATCTCCCCTCAAAAAGTTTCTGTATATATCCCAATAACATTTACTGCGCTTAAGCAACAGGCAAATTGCATAACATACAGTCTTTTCCCAGGGGCTGTGGGGGAGTCATGTCATCCCCAAAGGCGTAGTTACCTTTCCACTATGCTAAATCCAATGGCCATCTCAAAATTTTGATCAGATGTCTTTTGGAACAAAAAGGGGCGTGATAGGGCGGGGGGACTAGTTGCCCTCGAACCTTTTTGGTGACTTAAATCGGGAACTAGAACTTTTAATTTCAGTTTGAATGAGCCCTCTCATGCTCTTGAGCTTTCTTCTGGCCAAAAATACGAAATTCTAGAATTTTGTAGAAAAGAGCTTGGAACTTCCTACAGTGGGGTATTCTGATATGAGGTAGGCTGAATCTGATGTTGCGATTTTCACTCAGTGGGGTAGGCTGATGTTCCTTTTCACTAAAAGATCACTTGATGTTTTAGAGGTGTTTCCCCCCTTTTCGAAAGTCAGACAAATTTTCTCAGGCTCGTTGCTCGTCCACGTCCGTAGAGTTGCCTTAGAATTATCATTAGTGAAGGTAAACTCCCTTAGTATGTGTTTTTTTTTCACAGAGGCATGCTGATTACTCTTAAGGAGTAAAAGCAAAAAATTGTCATTTGTTTTACCAATAATGCTCAGCATAAACCAAGGCCGTATCCAGAGGAGGAAAGAGGGTTCCCTCCAATCACTTTCAATTATTAAAAAGGGCACTAGCCCTTTCAATTTCCAATCAAATGAGCCCTTTTCGATGTTTCTACAATAATTCCTTCCATACGAAGTACCTCTGTGAAAAAAAGCACATATTAAGGGAGTTTACCTTCACTAACGATAATTCTAAGGCAACTTGACGGAAGTGGACGAGCAACGAGCCTGAGAAAATTTGTCTGACTTTCGAAAAGGGGGGAAACACCTCTAAAACATCAAACATAGAGGATAAAGGCTTTTGATGGGTAATATTAGACTTCATGAATGACTGCACCATCATGCACCATTATGTATTTTGAAACTGGGACTGGGAGGCTCAGTATAAAGCTATTTGATGATTCAGTTCACTTCAGTTCACTTCAAGTCGATTCAGTTCACTTCAAGATGCAAAAACACTAAGTACTTTTTGGCCCTCTTTGAGCCTAAGTTTTTGTTTTACAAATCAAAATGACTAAAAACGATACTTTGTTGTAATACTATGTCTTTTGTTTCCTAAAAACGGCACTAAAACTTTCAATTTTCACATGAGTAAGTATTCTTCTTATATTCCAGGACCAATCACCTCAATTGAATCACCCCTAAGAAAAAAAAGAAGAAAATAAACACACTTGCCTGACCATTTTTCACGAAGTGAAATTCACATTTTGGCATTTCAAACAGTTCGTGGTAGCGAACTGTAAGTAAGAAGCGACCCGGCTCAATAGTAACCGAAACTCTAAAAAACGACTAACGACTAAAAAACATAGACATATCAAAAGAATTGGCTTTTTATACTGATTTCAAATAGGCCTATATAAATTTCACTAAGTTAAGTCTTACCCATTAAAGGTTACGAGCCTTAAAAAAATTTCCTGATTTTCAAAAAAAAGATAAACAGCCCCTAAACGCCAAGTGGTCTCAATGAAAATCACACCATAAGATTCAGTGTATCAGAGAACCCTGCTGTACAAGTTTTAAGCTCCTATCTGCAAAAATGTGGAATTTTGATTTTTTTTTGCCAGAAAAAAATCACGGATGCGTCTTTATTTGTTTTTTGTTTTTTTTTCCCCAGGGGTGATCGCATCAAACCTGAATATCCTTAGAGAGCTCATTCGAACGGAAATCAAAAGTTCTAGTGCCCTTTTTAAGTGACCAAAAAATTGGAGGGCAACTAGGCCCCCTCCTCCGCTTTTTATTAAAATCATCCGATCAAAATTTTGAGACAGCCATTTTGTTCACCATAGTTGAAAGGGCCCAATAACTATGCCTTTGGGTATAACATAACCCCCCACAGCCCCAGAGGAAAGGTCTTTAAGTTATAAAATTTGCCCATTGTTTGCGCATAATATTTGTTATTGGGATGTAGGCATACATTTTCGTGTGTGTGTGTGGGGGGGTAAATTTTCAACGGGCGAATTTTCCATGGGGAGGGAAGTTTCCAGGGAGTGAACTTATCAGGAGAAATTAAACACTGGGGAATGTGCCAGAATTCTTATACAAAATTATTTTTTTATTTCTTGCTTTCTTTTTTCCGTCTCAATTTTATGCGCAGAGTGGTTAAGAGTAATTGTCCGGGGTAAATTTTCACCGAGATCAAGTTGTCTAGAGTGTATTTCCGTGGAGAGGGGGTTTCTCCGTGGAGTTGGGGCGAGATTTCCCGGCAGTACTTACAAAATGATCATAAATCAAATAAAAAAAAACAATTTTTTTCAATTGAAAGCAGAAAGCAACAGTAAAACTTAAAATGAATAGATATTATTACGTATATGAGTGGGGTTGACCCCTCCTCAACACCTCGCTCTTCATGCTAAATTTTGAATTTTGTCCTAATTCTTTAATAATGAATCCTGAAACACAAGGGTCGTTTAATTTGAAAAATAAGGCGCTTATTTAAAAGTACTAAAAAACTTTTAGTACTTAACACTCATTTTTTCTAGGACAAATTATGCTTCCATTTTGACTATTGTGGCATTTAGTTTGGAAAGATACTTAGCAATATGTCATCCCTTGTATGCCTACACGATGGCTGGATTGAAGAGGGCCATTAGGATAATTGCTCTTATTTGGCTCATTTCGTTTTTCTGTTCAGTACCCTTTGCAGTCCACACAGAAGTTTATTATCGCCCATACCCTGGAAGTAAGTTGATTTTTTTTTTCTTTTTTAAATAATTGGAAGAATCTATTTAAGCTCATCGCCATTGTTTTGAATTAAGTGAAATTCCGGCCAGTACTTTTCCGAGGCAACATCAGGTTTTTTTAAACTTATTTTGCTACTTATGTACTATCTGTAGCACACGCGCCATAGAAAATAGTCAATCGGATTTCTTTCAATAGAGTATTGGATTGGAAACCGTGGTTTGTCATTGCGTTTACAGTATTTAAACTATGTTTTTTTGGGGGTTTAGGGGGAAAATAGGTACCTAGGTTGGGGTAGGTTAGGTTACGTATTTAATATATGCTATGATTTACCCCCCACACACCCTCCCCCCTCCTGATGTGCAAATATATAGCCAAAATTTGTCTCTAAACTATTATATTTTTATCAAATTTTGTTTTGTTTATTAGCATTAACCAAACTTCACTTTTCGCATGTGTTATAGATAGTACATAAGTACCCTTATTTTACTTCGAAAATCTATAAGCGTTTATCTACCTAGGGAATCATACAGACAAAAACATTCAAAATAATTCATTGCGATATTATTTAAATTTCCTTATTAACATTTCTGT
Organism: Artemia sp. Qi Xiang Cuo; assembly: GCF_049724085.1. Taxonomy (NCBI): domain Eukaryota; kingdom Metazoa; phylum Arthropoda; class Branchiopoda; order Anostraca; family Artemiidae; genus Artemia; species Artemia sp. Qi Xiang Cuo. Next base: position 75,704,435 of record NC_142795.1, on the reverse strand, counting down.
CGAAATTCCTCACTACTGGCGCAAAACAGAATAAATGGTTGGATGTAGAATTTCAAGAAATTGTTTTCGTGGGAAGTGACAGATGCTTCAGTAAGCTGCTTCATTAATAAGACTTTGAATCTGGTTCACGATCCCATTTATAAAAGTAAAAAATTAAATAAAAAAAACAAGTTTTTTTAACTGAAAGTAAGGAACGACGTTAAAACTTAAAACGAACAGAAATTATTCCGTATATGAAGGGGGCTGTCCCCTCCTCAACGCCTCGCTCTTTACGCTAAAGTTTTTTTATTGTTTAAAAAAATAGAGTTGTGAGAAAGTCAAACTTTAGCGTAAAGAGCGAGGCGTTGAGGAGGGACAGCCCCTTCATATACGGAATAATTTCTGTTCGTTTTAAGTTTTAACGTCGTTCCTTACTTTCAGTTAAAAAAACTTGTTTTTTTTATTTAATTTTTGAACGTTTTTGAATTAATGCAGGTTTTGATTTTGGCTCACCGTACATGAATAATTAAAACAAAATTTGCATATTATATTTGGTTAAATGGCTTTCTCGAAACTTGTTTAATTTTATTTACGAACGTTTTTATTAGTAATAAATATACGTAACTTAGAATTAACTTACGTAACGAACTTCTATATTCATAAATTTTTAACACGTATATTAGGGGGTTCGCCCCTAGTCAATACCCTGCTCTTTAAACTATAGTTCGAATTTTTTTTCCAGTTCTTTAAAAATGACCTCTTAATCACAATCAGTTGATCAGTTGAAAAACTTTTCTTTAATAATGCTGGGAAATCCGGCGCCCCCTTCCTAGCCCTGTCCCGTCCCCCATGAAAACTTCCTTCATGGAAATATCCTTCCATATAGCCCCCGACCCTCTCCTTCCCCCGCCTACCAGAAAAAATCTCCTCTGAAAAAGTCTGTATACTTCCCAATAACCAATACTATATGTTAACATTGAGTAAAGTTCATAACTTTCAGCCCTCCCCCTGGGGACTTTGGGGGATCAAGTCATCCTAAAAGACATTTTATCATATTTTAGACCATGCTGAACAAAATGGCTATCTCAAAATTTTGATCGGGTGACTTTGTGGAAAAAATGAGCGTGGGAGGGGGACTTGTTGCCCTCCATTTTTTTTTTTGGTCACTTAAAAAGGGCAATAGAACTTTTAATTTCCGTTCCAATGAGCCCTCCTACGATATTCTAGGACCACTGGGTCAATACGATCACCTCTGGGGAAAAAAAAACAACAAAAAACAAATATACAAATAAACACGCATCCATGATCTTTCTTCTGGCAAAAAATGGAAATTTCCACACTTCTGCAGATAAGAGCTTGTAACCGCTACATTAGTGTTTTCTGATATGTTGAATCTGATGGTGTGATTTTCATTAAGGTTTAACAACATTTAGGGGGTCTTTCACCCTTTTTTCGAAAATCAGCCAAATTTTCTCAGGCGCGTAACTTTTGATGGGTAAGATTAAACTTAATGAAATTTATATATTTGAAATCAGAATTAAAATCTGATTCTTTTGATGTATCTCTTGGTATCAAAATCCCGTTTTTTAGAGTTTCGGTTACCATTGAGCCGGGTCGCTCCTTACTTACAGTTCGTTACCACGAACTGTTTGATAAGAAAGTGTAAATATGTCTGTTTGATATAAGCATAATGACTTGTCTAATAAGATTTTTACATGTTGATATCGTGATTTTTTTTCAGGATACCCTTCGTTCTGTAAGCGATATTTGCTTTATTTCTGGTAAAGGAACCGACAGTATCTCGCGTTAATCGGCGCAAATTGAGGGTATACTTTATTATGGTTTGGGAAGTTTTTCTTTAAGCAAACACTAAACTGTTTTTAAAGCAGAAAGCTATCAAGAGACTAGGTTGAAGATAAGATCTAAAAAAAACGGTTACCTGGGAAAATAAGTAAGTTACTACTACGGTACAGGAAGCTTCTTAGATAGAAAGCCGTTTGCTGGGCCCAAGGGTACACTTCTCCCTAGGGCCTGAGATCAATTCAAAGCTTCAGTTTTGATCCAATGCTACTTTCCCTCATTACCAATTTTCTACATATATATATATATATATATATATATATATATATATATATATATATATATATATATATATATATATATATATATATATATATATATATATATATATATATATATATATATATATATATATATATATATATATATATATATATATATATATATATATATATATATATATATATATATATATATATATATATATATTTATATATATATATATATATATATATATATATATATATATATATATATATATATATATATATATATATATATATATATATATATATATATATATATATATATATATATATATATATATATATATATATATATATATATATATATATATATTATTTATACTTAAATTTTTTTTTTCCAGCTACAGAGAATATGCCTGAATCAGCCTTTTGTGGAATGATGTTGGTTCCCCAATATTTATATGAAGTATCTGTCACTGTCTCCTTCATACTGCCAATGGGAATCCTCTCAGTGCTTTATACTCTAATGGGAATCCGAATTCGGTGTGCAGCATTGGTCGGACACGATTATTCCAAATGTGTGCATAAAGGTGATAATAAAAGCCTTGCCTCCAGGACAGTCATACTAAGAATGCTGAGTAAGTATTAGAGATTTTGGTAAATGGATTCTTTCACAGAGCGTTACATCTTTCTATGTCGAGTAGAAGGCTTTAAACTAGGTGTTCCCAAACATTTTATTTTATTTTACAGTGATTTCAAAATTTTGCTGGTTCCTGGTGGATAGCTACATTTCTGCTATATATCCAAACTTGACAAAATATATGATACACGGGAAGGAGTGGATTTCTTGGCATGATTTGAAAAACAGTCTGAAATTAAATATAAAAACGAAATTTTTTTCAACTGAAAAGAGAACATTGTCAAAACTTTAAATAAACAGAAATTTATCGTATATTGGAGGGGCTACCCCCTCCTCAACCTTCGCTCTAAAGTTTAACTTGTATGCCAAAGTTGACTTGTTGGCACGGTTCTTTAAGAAACACTGCTCAAACACAAGGGCCATTGAATAGAGGATTATTTTAAAGAACTTTAAGAATTAGTGTAAAGAGCGAAGGTTGAGGAAGGGGTAGCTCCCGAAATATGGAATAACTTCTGTCGTTTGAAGTTTTATTGCTGCTCCTTACTTTCAGTTGAATAAACTTATTTTTTATTTAATTTAGATAAGGAATCATTCCTTACCTGCCAAGTTTAGTCAATATCGGTTTGGAATGATCAGAAATTATTATTAGTACCCTCCATTGGTTCTATTACATGCCCGCCCCAGTTTCTATGACATGCCCTCCCTTTTCCATGGGATTTCTATGACATGCCCTCTGACTTCACGGCATCCCAGTTTCTAAGCAACATTCCCGTACTTGGCAAGAGTTCAAAGGTCAGGTCAGACGTTTTTCTATGACATGCCCTCCCTTTTCCCATAGAATTGAAGCACATGCCCTCTGACGTCACGATTTCCTATTTAACCCCAGACAAATTCCAAATCTGTTTGAAAAAGTCAGCAGTGCGCTAGCATGGATGAACAAATTGAGTTAGAAATATACTTTTATTCGACTGTTCTATATGTAATGGACGCTATCATGATTTTGAACATTCTCATGAAGCTACTACATGTTTAGACAATATAGACTCTAGAATAGCCGGAAAAATCTGGAGGATTTGAGGAAAAGAATCATGATTGATATGGAGAGAAATTTATGCAGGGTACAAGTAAGGACTCATAAAACGAACTCTGATACGACAGAAAAGGAAGAGGAAGATCGAAAGAAGAGACAGAGAAAAAAGGACTGTCTCTACAGAGATAGCCCAGAATATACTATAAAAGACAATGATGAAAACTCAAAGAAAAATGTGTTAGTTCAAGATATAACGGTGAATATTATAATGAATATGATTTAAGAGAAGAGAAAAATGCCCTTCAAGAGAGAAAATAGAAGATTATTATACGGAACGGATTTTGAACATCAAAAATCGCTCTGGAAGAGTTGTCACATACCATTTTACGATAAATCTAATTATTGATATGATTGATAAGTTTTGTATTGTAATCTTACAGTAAATTTGTTTGTACCATATTAATTTTGTCCTACTTGATAAGCCTAGGGTAAGGATACAAGCAGAGACTTCTGTACACGAATAGTTTAAATTGAATAGATCAACCCCTGGAAGTGTTATCAACCCCCATCAAGTCTTCTGTCAAAGATAAGAAAACTACATACAAGTTAGCTGTGTAATGTATTTTTTTATTTCTTAAGAAATCAACCATTTCTTTTTTTCAACTGCCCTATTTAAATAAAATCATTCTTCTAATATTTTTATTCATTCGTCAAATCAATATTCACAATACTTTTTAAGTATTTTTTAACAGGTTCTATTATTTCAGCATCACTATCACTATCCTCATTCATCGATACTCTCAACTCAGCAAGAGGGGGAGATTGCAAAACAAATCCCCACGTACTCTAATATTCCCCAGCGGGGGCAGACTGTCCAACAAACGCTCGTCGTCTTTGATGCAGAGTCGGTCCGAAGGCCCCCTCCTCACCAAATCCTCCGAGGTATATGACAATACATCCTCGATGTAATATACTTTCAGAACATCATGCGTAGCTTCATTGGCTGTGTCACAAAGAAGAAGCTCCTCGCTTTCGGTGAGCTCCCAATCACACCACATATCCTTTTCTACATGAACACTATGTTCGGCATATTCATTCCATATACTTTGTCCGTCGTGAACATAGACACCCCATGGGTTTGACCCTCTTGGTCGGGGGTCTCCTATAAAAGAAATAAACATGTGAGGAATAGTAATATTTAATATATATTTATGTATTTTCTTAGAAAAACATGGCCACCCTTTACTGCATATATTGACCATTTCTATAATTTTGTTACAAAAGTGGAATTCAAAGTTTAAAAAAAGCTTTATTAGTTCATTTCTAAGGAAATGGCTCAGTTTCGATCCAAAGCTAGGCTTTTTCTAGCCAAAGGTTCACATTTGATCCAGAGAAATGTATTTTCTATAATTTTGTTACAAAAATGGAGTTTACAGTTAAAAAGTTTATCAGTTCAGTTTTACAGAAATGACTCAGTTTCGATCTAAAGCTCGGCTTTTTCTAGCCAAAGATTCATATTTGATCCAGAGAGATGTATTTTCTATAATTTTGTTACAAAAGTGGAATTCACAGTTTTAAAAAAAGCTTTATTAGTTCTGTTTTACGGAAATGACTCTGTTTCGATCCAAAGTTAGGGTTTTTCTAACCAAAGATTCACATTTGGTCCAGAGAAATGTATTTACTATAATTTTGTTACAAAAGTCGAATTCACAGTTTAAAAAAAAAGCTTTATTAGTTCAGTTCTACGGGAATGGCTCAGTTTCGATCCAAAGCAAGGCTTTTCCTAACCAAAGATTCACATTTGATCCAGTGAAATGTATTTTCTATAATTTTGTTACAAAAGTGGAATTCACAGTTTAAAAAAAAACTTTATTAGTTCAGTCTTACGGAAATGACTCTGTTTTGATCAAAAGCTAGGCTTTTTCTAGCCAAAGACTCACATTTTATCCAGAGAAATGTATTTTATATATTTTTGTTACAAAGTGGAATCCACAGTTAAAAAAAGCTTTATTAGTTCAGTTTTACGGAAATGACTCTGTTTCGATCCAAAGCTAGGCATTTTCTAGCCAAAGATTCACATTTGATCCAGAGACATGTATTTTATATATTTTTGTTACAAAAGTGGAATTCACAGTTAAAAAAAGCTTTGTTAGTTCAGTTTTACGGAAATGACTCTGTTTCGATCCAAAGCTAGGCTTTTTATAACCAAAGATTCATATTTGATCCAGAGAATGTATTTTTTATAATGTTGTTACAAAAACTGGAGTTTACGGCCAAAAAAGCTTTATTAGTTCAGTTTTTACGGAAATGGCTCATTTTTTTTATCCAAAGCAATCAAATCATAAAATTCCAATTTTTTCCCGTATTCTACATTTTCTTTGCAAAAACATTAGTGATTACAATGAAATGTTCACTTAGAAGCTAGTTTTCTGAAATTTTCATGGAAATAGGTCGTTTCTGCTCAACTGCATCTATAGAGAAAACCATGAATAATAAAATTCTATTTTTTTTCCTCTTATTCTACAGTTTCTTTGCAAAAATTGGAGATTGTAATTAAATGTTCACTTAAAAGCCAGTTTTCTGAATTTTTCATGGGAATAGGTCGTTTCTGCTCAACAGCATCTATAGAGAAAACCATGAATCATAAAATTCTATTTTTTTTTTCTCTTATTCTACAGTTTCTTTGCAAAAATTGGAGATTACAATTAAATGTTCACTTGGAAGCCAGTTTTCTGAATTTTTCATGGGAATAGGTCGTTTCTGATCAACAGCATCTATAGAGAAAGCGATCGAATCATAAAATTCTAATTTTTTCCCGTATTCTACAGTTTCTATGCACAAAAACATAGAGATTACAATGAAATGTTCACTTAGAAGCTATAGTATTTTGCCAAACTCACGGCTTATTATTGATGACTTTACCTAAATCTCTCGTGACAATTTATTTTATAATATATAGTTTTAATAGAACTTACATCAACTTGCACAATCATGTGAAGATTCATTAAAATGTACTTATATGTCTCGATTTCAATTCAAACTAAAGTAAAAAAGCACCATCATCTTTCTTATTATATATACAAAACAGATGCTGTTATCTGTCAATACTCAAACATGTTTATGATGCATGAAAAGACAACAATACCCACACAGGGTCCAAAGATTCCGCACCAAACAATTCCATCAGAGGAGCACTAACCTATGCACTTGAGAACCCCCCAAAAATCAATTAAACCTAACCCCATATGGAACTAAATCTCACCCATTGTGTTAATGCCAATGTATTTTTTTTTTTTTACTCTAATGTTTCCCAAATCATGCAGAACTGAAGAAAATATTATAAAGCTTAAAAAGTATTGTTGCAAACAAAATTATAATTTTTATTAGTACTAATGTATTCACATTCATTGATTTTTTTTTGGGACGATTACTTGAATTATATTAATGAAAAGCGAAGTTTTGGAGATCGCATCAAATTCGTTATTTCGGATGAGGGAAGGAGTATTAAGAAACTAAATATTTCTTCTAGAGCTTGTGACCCGAGATTTACATATCTTAAAGATTATTTCCCTATTTCAATTTTTCATATTTTTATTATTTTCCAGGGTTTTAATTTATCCAGGACATGAAAAATTCAACCTCGTTTGAAATGCCTAACGTAGATTATTTTTATATAGTAATATGTCTAGCTAGGCTTGGTTGACTAAAAACATCAACTATGATTGAATCACACGACTTAGCTTAATGTTTATAGTATCGGGCCTTTTCATGTCAGTGTTACATCAGAGCCCTTTTTAAGGCTCGACTGGGAACTTGTTGCATGCGTATTTTTCTTTTGTGAAACTAGTCACATGATGATTTTATTTTTCCGTGTAAAATTTTCACTTTTTTTTTCTTCGTAAAATTTATACAGTTAATTTTTTCCCATCGCAAAACTTATTTTCATATGGAACTTTTTATTATATACATATGGAAATTATATACAAGCTGGTTAACCTAACTTAACCTACACAGACAAGGTTAGTTTAGATTAGGTTAGATGACGCGTCATCTAACCTAATCTAACCTAACCTAGTCTGTGTAGGTTCGTGTGATTCAGTCATGGTTGATATGTTTAGTCAACCCAGCCTAGCTAGACATATCACTATATCAAAATAATCTACGTTACGCATTTTAAATGAGGTTGAATTTTTCATGTCCTGGATCCATTAAAACCCTGGAAAATAATAAAAATATGAACAATTGAAATATTGAAATAATCTTTAAGATATGTAAATCTTGGGTCAAAAGCTCTAGAAGGAATCTTTAGTTTTTTTTCTAATACTCCTTCCCTCATCCAAAATAATGAACTTGATGCAATCTCCAAAACTTCGCTTTTCATTAATATAATTTAAGTAATAGTTCAAAACAAAAAAAATCAATGAATGTGAATACATTAGTACTAAGAAAAATTATAATTTTGTTCGCAACGATACTTTGTAAGCTTTATAATATTTTCTTCAGGTGTGCATAATTTGGGAAACATTAGAGTTAAAAAAAATACATTGGCATTGACACAATGGGTGAAATTTAGTTCCATATGGGGGTTAGGTTTAATTGACCTTTGGGGGGTTCTCAAGTGCATAGGTTAGTGCTCCTCAGGTGGAATTGTTTGGTGCGGAATCTTTGGACCCAGTGTGGGTATTATTGTCCTCCCGTGTATCATAAACATGTTTGAGTATTGCCAGATAACAGGAAGAAAGTGGTAATTATTAAACTTTTTAAGAAAGGTCGAACAGTTGACTGCAACAATTGGCGAGGTATCAATACAGCCAAATACTCCTAATCCGTATTCATCCAAGAATCGACAATATCTTGATAGTTGAACAACATGGTTTTCAACCGAACAGATCTAGTGCTGATCTAATATTCAGTTGAAGGATATTAATGGAAGAATCGTATGAATGGCAGACTGAAATAATAGTAGCATTTATTGTTTCTTTTAAGGATTTCGATTCTGTACATAGGGAATCCTTATGGAGAATGTTACGGCGCTATGGGCTTCTGGAAAAGATTATTAGTATATAATTGCTGGGTGCTGTACGAGCCGACGGTAGAGACCTGACTGAATTGATCCAGATCCACTCCGGTGTATGAAAAGACTGTATCCTCTGTCCTGTACTCTTCACAATCCTCATTGACAATATATACTCCGGACACGTCACTTTGTTGGAGGGATACACACTTGAATGAGAGTCGTACTATCTTTGCTAGTGATTTTGCTGATGACATAGTGCTCCTTTCTGAACTAAGGTAAGACTTACAACAGAGCAACACAGACATCGTGGACAGGTAATACGTACCAAAAAACCAATGTCATGCGATGTAATATTAATTCAAAACCGGCCACTGATGGTCCGCTCTGATGAGATAGAAGAGTTTTCAGAATTTAAGTATCTTGGAAACCTCATAAACTCTGATGGGAACCAGGAGCGCCCGATCATTACACACATCGCGCGTGCAGACAATACTTTTACCAAGCTAGATCAAGTCTGAAAAATTCTGCACACTCTCTTAAGTTCAAACTCCTACTCCTAAATAGCAATGTCCTCTCTATGCTAATGTATTGATGCGAGACATGAACATTGACAAAACAGCTTGAAAAAACGAATACAAGGTTTCGAAAAAAATGCCTCCAGAAAATTATGGATATCCAGTGGTCTGATAGGACTATAACATCTTCATACGTGAAAAAACAAAGCAACCATTCATAGCTGAGAGAATTTGAAGTAGTAGATGGTGATATTGGGGCCATATAATCCGCATGGGCGATGGCAAGCTTCCTCAAGAACACCACGTGTACCACACAGTTCCACCACGTTTGGCACAGTTCTGCCATGTTGGGCATATTTCTGCCCTGCTTGGCACAGTCCCCAAAATGTTTGGCCTAGTTCTGCCACGATTGGCACGCACCACCTGGTGACCATGATTTCTAAGAGTGTCCCCTCGGTCTTTTGTTTGTTGTAAATAGGAAAGACAGGCATTTTATGAACAAATTATAGACAGTAATGAAAAATTGACAAATCTCAGAATTATGGAAATGACTCCTCCCGGATATCCCCCTCCCTTTGTTTCACTGGATAATTTCAGTAGCACCGATTTTTTCTTCATATTAGGAGTGCAGTTTTTATTTTAAGATTATTAATTAATGTTTTTTTATTCGTGCTCAATCAAACAGTTCGTGGTAACGAACTGTAAGTAAGGAGCGACCCGGCTCAATGGTAACCGAAACTCTAAAAAACAGGATTTTGATACCAATAGATACATCAAAAGAATCACATTTTAACTCTTATTTCAAATATGTAAGTTTGATCAAGTTTAATCATACCCATCAAAAGTTACGTGCCTGAGAAAATTTGGCTGATTTTAAAAAAAAGGGGGAAAGACCCCCTAAAAGTTATAAAACCTTAATGAAAATCACACCATAATATTCAACGTATCCGAGAACCATACTGTAGAGATTTCAATCTCCTATCTACAAAAATGTGGAATTTTCCATTTTTTGACAGAAGAAATATCACGGGTACGTGCTTATTTGTTTTTTTTTGTTTTTTTTTCCCAGGGGTGATCGTATCGACCCAGTGGTACTAGAATATCGTGGGAGGGCTCATGGGAACGGAAATTAAAAGTTCTAGTGCCCTTTTTAAGTGACCAAAAAGATGGAGGGCAACTAGGCCCCCTCCCACGCTCATTTTTTTCCCAAAGTCACCCGATCAAAATTTTGAGATAGCCATTTTGTTCAGCATGGTCGAAAATATGATAAAAATGTCTTTTAGGATGACTTGATCCCCCAAAGTCCCCTGGGGGAGGGATTAAATTTATGAACTTTACTAAATTTTATATTTGATTTTTTTTTTTTTTTAATTATACTTTCTTTTAGTGTGTTTTTTGTGGGGTGGAGGGGGGGTACGGAGAGGGACGGGGGCTATACGGACCGAACTTCCCAGGAAGGACATGTGCAGGGGGGAAGGGACATTGCGATGAAGGGGGCGCCGGATTTCCCAGCATTATCAAAGAAAAAGATCAGGAATTAAATAAAAAAAAACAAGTTTTTCAACTGATCAACTGATTGTGATTAAGAGGTCATTTTTAAAGAACTGCAAAAAAAATTCGAACTATAGTTTAAAGAGCAAGGTATTGACTAGGGGGCGAACCCCCTAATATACGTGTTAAAAATTTATGAATATAGAAGTTCGTTACGTAAGTTAATTCTAAGTTACGTATATTTATTACTAATAAAAACGTTCGTAAATAAAATTAAACAAGTTTCGAGACAGCCATTTAACCAAATATAATCTGCAAATTTTGTTTTAATTATTCATGTACGGTGAGCCAAAATCAAAACCTGCATTAATTCAAAAACGTTCAAAAATTAAATAAAAAAAAACAAGTTTTTTTAACTGAAAGTAAGGAACGACATTAAAACTTAAAACGAACAGAAATTAGTACGCATATGAAAGGGGTTGTCCACTCCTCAAGCCTTGGTCTTTACGCTAAAGTTTCACTTTTTCACAACTCTTTTTTTAAACAATAAAAAAACTTTAGCGTAAAGAGCGAGGCGTTGAGGAGGGGACAGCCCCCTTCATATACGGAATAATTTCTGTTCGTTTTAAGTTTTAACGTCATTCCTTACTTTCAGTTAAAAAAACTTGTTTTTTTTATTTAATTACCTCCCAAGAATGGGTATATTTATTTTTCCAAATAACATTTGATTCGATGTTGTTTGCTTCACTGAATTCTGTTTCCGCTGTGATGCAACCATTCTAGCATATATGTTTTCTGATTCTTTTAAAGTTAATGAAAAAAAAATTTACGGTTTTCCCTAGATAATTCAATAGAGAAAATATTTCCGGTGACCAGTCTATTGGAGCTAAATGCAGTATCGGAAGCTAGCCAAAAGTTTTCAGAAAAATGGGCTGTGTTAACTGTCTAGGAACAAAATTTACCGTAATTGAATAGTGTTTTTTTAAGACTGTGTTTTTTATGAAACACGATTTTCACCTGCTATTGAAATATTCTTTTGTTTTTAACATCATTAAGTAGCTCAGAACGACTCAATGAAAATATTAAACTTTACAACAAAATTTGAAACATTTAAAAAAATATATCTTGAAAGTAAGCAAATGATGCAATTATAAAAAAAAATCAAACCAAAAGAATTCAAAGCCGGTAGTCAGTATAATAGAGTGACTCAAAACCAAAAATGGAACTAATGCTGAAAAGGAGTACAAGCTCATTGGACAATCAATGTTCATTGAGATGTGTACGTCTTATACATGAGAAACACTTTGGTTTTCAAAAAGCCCCCTATTTGTTACTCAACAATGCGTAGAGAGTAATTTACCGAAAGGGGAGAATAGTACTGCATTAGCTGAGGAAATGAAAGATAACGAAAATGATAGTAGGCATGTAATGAATTCCTTAGAGTTACATCTAATGCTGAATTCCGCTCAATATCCTTGAAGGGACTAAATTGAGAAAGCAATTCAATTTCCTCAAGAATAAAAGGATACTTTTGTCTGATAAGAAAAAACTTATACCACAAATTATGTATCCTGGTAATTTAATGAAATAGGTAGGGGGGAGGGGGGGGCTTAAGCAAATTTTAAGTTCTTTTAAGCGACTATAAGCTTATAAAAGTTGTATATGGTGGATCGCAAAGGTAACAACAGAAAAAACAACTGTAAAAATTATTGTAAATATAGTGATTATGGTATGATCGCCATATTCCTTTCTAGATGTCCAATGAGGTTTTTCATTGATAATGCATCTGCCTTGTCCGGTAAATAAAGGGTTGAAAACGGACAAACTAAAAGGATATTTTAAAGGATTTTTTAACAAACTAAAAGTGTGCATCATATCTTTTTTGGTTATACTCTATGTAACAAGAAAATAATTTGAGTACGGCTGGAATTTAAAATTTTGAGACGATAATAAACAGGGTAGCTAACGAGGTACCAACATTACCTAGAACAATAAGAATAGTAATGATGGTGTAGATTTTGTTAAGACTAGGGAATGCACACTCCCCAGATGATTAAGTTTGGTAGTATTCCATTGCAATCTTTTTCCTAACTCAAACGATTTCTTTATCTATACAAAAATGTTAAACTAATTTACTTTTCAAACAGTTCGTGGTAACAAACTGTAATATATACAAAAATGTTAAACTAATTTACTTTTCAAACAGTTCGTGGTAACAAACTGTAAGTAAGGATCGACCCAGCTCAATAGTAACCGAAACTCTAAATAACGAAATTTTGATACCAATAGATACATCAAAAGAATCAAATTCTAGTGCTAATTTCAAATATACTAATTTCATCAATTTCAGTCTTACCCATCACAAGTTACGCGCCTGAGAAAATGTTCCTGATTTTCGAAAAAAGGGGGAATCACCCCTAAAAGTCAAAGAACCGTAATGAAAATTACACCATCAGATTCAGCGTATCAGTAAACTCTACTGTAGGTTTTTCAAGCTCCTATCTGCAAAAATGTGGAATTTTGTATTTTTTGCCAGAAGAAAGATCACGGATGCGTGTTTATTTGTTTTTTGTTTGTTTGTTTTTTTCCCCAGGAGTGATCGTATAGACCCAGTGGTACTAGAATATCGGAAGAGGGCTGATTCAAACGGAAATTAAAAGTTCTAGTGCCCTTTTTAAGTGACTAAAAAAATGGAGGGCAACTAGGCCCCCTCCCACGCTTATTTTTTTCCCAAAGTCACCCGATCAAAATTTTGAGATAGCCATTGTGTTCAGCATAGTCGAAAATATAATAAATATGTCTCTTAGGGTGACTTAATCCCCCAAAGTCCCCGGGGGGAGGCTGAAAGTTATGAACTTTGCCTAATGCTTACATATGATATTGGTTATTGGAAAGTATACAGACGTTTTCAGGGGGATTTTTTCTGGTTGTGGGGAGGGGAGAGGTCGGGGGTAAAGTCCCTAATATACGTAATAAAAACATACAATATAGAAGTTCGTTACTTAATTTAATTCGTAAGTTACGTGAGAAAAAATTTTTGAGAAAGCCATTTAGCCAAAACAAGTAAAATTAATATACAAATTTCATTCTATTTATTCATGTACGGTGAGCCAAAATCAAAGCTGCATTAATTGAAAAACGTTCAGAAATTAAATATAAAAACAAGTTTTTTTAACTGAAAGTAAGGAGCGACATTAAAACTTAAAACGAACATAAATTATTCCGTGCATGAAAGGGGCTATCCCTTCCTCAATGCCTCGCTCTTTACGATAAAGTTAGACTCTTTCTCACAACTCTATTTTTTTTAAAATAAAAAAAAACTTTAGCGTAAAGAGCGAGGCGTTGAGGAGGGGACAGCCCCTTTCATATACGGAATAATTTCTGTTCGTTTTAAGTTTTAATGTCGCTCCTTACTTTCAGTTAAAAAAAACTTGTTTTTTTTTATCTAATCTTGTACAAAACCCTGCCTAGACTATGCTTGCCTAGTTTGCCGTCTGGGATATATCGAAGCCCACTACAGAAAATTCAAAATAAACATATCTGGAAAAACTGGGTATACGTACATACGCATATTTTGTCATGCAACCTACCTTACTTGTTCTTCTATAGAATTCCATATATCTATATATGTATACCTTGCTTGTTCTTCTATAGAATTCCATATATCTATATATGTATACCTTGCTTGTTCTTGATTATGCTTATTATGTAACTATAATTGAGCATTTCATTTGAACTACAATGAAGTTTTGGTAACGTTAATTATCTTTATTTTTTAATGTCAGGTTCTTACTGTGAATTTTGGCTTTAATATCTTTTTTAATAAAACGAAGAAAAAATCATAAAGAAGAGAAAACGAGAATAGTAACAGCGAGTGAAAAATACAGATAAAAGTCCACTGGACAATGTAAAAAGAAACTAAACCTTACAAAAAAACTAAAAGAAGAAGATATTTTCCAAGTAACGATGAAAGAGTAACAGAATAAAAAAATACAATAGTGAATAGCATTTCAAACTTTAATTTTATGTAAAACTTTATTAAGAGCTAATCGCTTATCATGCATGCCAATATCAAGGATTAGGCTGCGAAATATGATTTAGGCTGCGAATAGGCTTAGCCTATTATGATTAGCCAATAGGGTTAGCCTATATGATTAGGCTTAGCCTATTAGGCTGCGAAATATAATTTTGTGGACAGATATAAAAATGATCAGAATTAATACGTCCATTATAAATGGGGCTTAGATAAGTTTCTCCAGTATGTCTATTGAGGGCGACATTTTGGTGGATATGCTTTTTGATTTCAACTGCTTCTCTGAAACTTGCATGAGACCTTTAACGGGGGCGATTATAGAGGTGTTATCGAACAAAATTAAATGGTGTGGGTTCTCATAGGCGTGTTGAGCCAAGGAGAAATTATAAGTCTCAGACCTTTGGTGTAGCCCCGGGGCTTTGTCGTTTGAGGACACGTCTATGAGAACCCACACCATTACATTTTCACCTCCATAATTGCCCCCTTTAAAGGTCTCATGCAAGTTTTCAGGGCGGCAGTTCAAATCAAAAAGTTGTCCACCAAAATATCGTCTTCAATAGGCAATCAATAGACAATCAACACCTCACCATATTTTGTGCTTTTTGGTCATCCATCTGGGGCAAACAAAAAAGTGGGTCATCCTCGGATCTAGCGGTGGGAGGTAATAAGGATTTATGTAAAGGAGATCAGAACTTCATGGGAGGAGGGAAAGAGTGAAGATTTGAATAGATTGGTGTGAAGCAGGAGAGTGTGTAAACGCAAATATTGATCAAGCGGATAGCTTTACCTACCTCGATATTATCAAACAGTTCATGGTAACGAATTGAACGTAATAAAGCGACTCGGTTCAATAGTATGCTAACCGAAATTCTAAGAAAAACGGAACTTCGATAACAACAGATTTATTACAAGAAATAACTGTTTATGCCGATTACAAATATGAAGACTTTATTAAGTTTAATGTTACCTATCAAAAGCAATGAGCATGAAGAAAATTGTGTGATTTTCAAAAATTGAGAGAAACACCCCCCCCCCCCCCCAATAAACGAGGATTCTTAATTAAAATTGCAGCACCAGACTTAGCATATCAGAAATGTCTTCTGTAGAGATTTCAAGCTCCACCACCAAAAAAAAAAATGTGAAATTTTGTATTTTTGCCAAAAGGAAGATCACGAATGCGTGCTTATTTTTTTTTTTTTTTTTAAAGGGGTGATGGTATTGAACCAATGGCCCTATAAGATCAGGAGAAGACTCGTTCGAATGGAAATCAACAGACCTATTGCCCATATCGAGTGAAAGATTGCAGGGCCACTAGCCACCTTTTTTTCCATAAAGTCATTACATCAAAAATTTGAGATAGACATTTCGTCATTCAGCATAGTTGAAAAGGAAAGGGCTCTAGGTTACAAACTGTTTATATGTAATATTTGTTTAAGGGAAGTATAGAGACAGTTTCTATAGGAGGGATATCTGGTTTTTTTCCTCTTGGAAAATTTTCTGTGGGTAAGGAAATTTCTGGGGTGAACTTTCCGGAGGAAACTTCATACGGAGGGAATTTGCCAGTATTCCTATACATGATTGTTTTTATTTTTCTTGCTTTCTCTTTGGTGACATTTACATGCGCAAGCATGAAATTAGATGATATGGAATTTGTTTACTCAGGCAGGAAGGATGGAGTGCATAGACAGGGAGTAGGGCTCATGATGAATAAAGAAGCTGCTAAGTCCTTGTTTAAGCTGATGGGAAGGTATTATAATAGAATACTAATTGCTTATTTTATGACTAAAAAGTTCAGGGTATCAGTTATAGTAGTATACGCCCCTGTAGAACCGACTGACGGAGATACTAGTGACTCAGAAAAATTTTACTTACAGTTACAGGAGCAAATAGGCAGGGTCCCAGGTAGAAATATGATGTTTTTACTGGGAGATTTTAACGCCCAGGTCTGTAAAAATAGGGATAGATGGTACCTCCGTGCCTCCGGCACACCTGAAACAGCGTGTTTCTGGAAGCGAAGGAACACAGTTTTATCTTTGGCTTATGGAAAGCGTACGGCGCTTTTTTTACGACGGCAAACTTTCTCCTCTTGACAGGTTATCTTTACTTGGTCGTGTTGTTTACTGCGTTCGACATTGGAGATCCTGGGTCCTAAAAAGTGGACATTATGCTTTGAACGAGAATTTTATTGCCACAAACCCTTAACATTGCCCAGAGATAAATATGCATTCCCTAGTGCTTCTCATTCGTCGATTCAAACGGCTTGGGCTCGAACGTCTTTTCAAACTTTCCGACATGAATAGCCAACCGTGTGAAGATTTTTTTAGGAAGATGCAGTCTCAAACCAGGACTTACAGTACTGTAATAAACTTTTCGTTCCTCCAACTTCTACATCGAATTCGTCGATATGAAAGTATAACGGATTTTGAAGCTCAATATTCTAATGAACAGTTGTCCTTGCCCAAGGCCAAGCGAGTTAGATCCATGATGGCAAACTACCATCGATAACATGAATTAGATAACATGAAGGCAAACTACCATTTAACTTTTTTCTTGCCAAATATCTATCTGTCCCCCCGTTCCAGGGTGTCCTTCCCCCTCTAGGAGACGCTTTTCCGGTGGTAATTTTACTTCAATTTCTTTAAATTCATATCCTTCAATTTTCACTAATACGAATTCGAATTTTAAAGGTGGTCTTCCAAAAGGCTTACTCTTACAACTTTAAAATTTACAGCTCAGTAGAAGACTTAGTAGTAGAGGACTTAGTGTTTATACTTGTGCTAACCGAGCTTAGTTTGATTTACTGAAGCTCGTTTGTCCAGTTTCTTAGGGTTGTCAAGTGAGCTGTGATTATCGAGATGATTACTGAAACGTACCAATAAATATCTGAGAAACTAGTCATCTTTTTTATTTGTTTGCTTTACTTATCGCTTTTTACTAATAACTCGGTAGTAACCGTTTTTCTGACTGTTGCTTTACAGTTTTCTCTTCAAATACCCAAAGGCCTGGGTTTAATACCAAGAAAGTTGGATTCTAAGTACATTCGGAAAAAAGGTATCTGTGTTTCTTCCGGATTCTTTCGTGTCAAAGCCGCAGATTCCTTTTTTTAGTACAATTAAGAATCCGAGATCCAAAGGTGCGTCTTGGCACATCCACTAAACAGAAAAGCAGGTATGATAAAAGGGAAAGGGAGGTGTGAAGAGGTGATAAAAGGCAACTTTTACTGCTGGCCAAGCCATATTGAATAGGGCTGCGAAGCGTGACGTCAATTCTTAGGCGGGAAATTCAAATAACGATGAAACGTGAATGCGTAGACACATTTTTTTGGTACTTTGGCAAATTGTTTTGGCCTAAAATATTTGTCGTAGATCCTACTAATTCACCAGAACGTTTTCACGTCGAAATAATACTAGGAATATTGACAATCAGTTGTTAGTTACAACTAGAAACCACGTTTCACGGTACTTTGAATTTCGCACCTTGCTTTTTACATCATCACCGCGCAGCCCTATGTTGTATAACTTAAAAACCGTGTTCCGGGATTTTTTTTTGAAATTTCGGGATTTTTTTTTAAAGAAAAATCAGAATTTTATTTTTGAGCTGGTGGCAACGCTGCATGTGTAATAGGAAAAAGTGACACCATCAGTTCCATCGTAGGGTTACCTAGTTTTTGCATGGATATCAACAACTTGCAGTCCTCCGTTCTTCTTTAGGTACATATCAGTTGTTTTCAGTCTTGGGGGTTCTTTTCCTTGCCAAATAAACCCGTAAATGATTTTTTCCAAGTTTTAAAAGATCGCTTTTGAAGGTGCTGAAATATTCGACGGATACCGAATAACAGGCAAGCTGTATATATTTACATATTGCGCCCTTTGGAATATGCCTCCGGCGTGCCTCCGGAAGCATGCCTCTGGCGTGCCTCCGTGCCTCATGGCTCCAGGTGTTCCTCAAAATGCCCAGTTGTTAACCCCTCGAAGAAAACAGTAATGGATACAGACTTTTGCAATTTTGTAGGTATAACAATCTAGCTATAACCAATACGGTGTTTGGTCATAAAATGGCTCATAAGTTAACATGGTATTCACGTGATGGTAAGACATCTAACCTTATTGATTATATTTTTGTAAACTGAAGACTGGCAGGATCAATACAAGATAATAGGGTATATAGGAGTGTCGTTATTGATGTTAAAAGTAAAGATCATCATCTAGTAGTGTCAAGGGTTAATTTAAAGCTGAAATATAGGAAGGGTAACTACCTCCCGGGAAGTTATGATGTTGGTAGACTCCAGGATGGGAATTTGAGAGAAACTTTCCAGGAACAGTTGAATACTAAACTTGGAGTTTAAAATTTTACAATGTGGAAGATGGTTGGAATAATTTTAGAAAAATAATTTGTGAAGTTGCTGACGGTTTCTTAGGGAAGAAAGCTAGGACTGCAGCTAAGAATGTTAGTGAAAAAGCTTTATGTTTAACAGAAAGGAGAAAGGCCTTGTACAAGAATTCTCTGCGAGGTAGATTATACGAAAATAAAAGGAATGTAAGGAAAGAGGAGAAGGCATTAAAATATGAACTAAGGAGGTGTGAAGTGGACGCCATGGATAAGACTGCCGAGGATCTGGAAGATGTAGCTAGACAGCATAATTGTCAAGTATTGTACTAGTATGTTGATAAATTGAGAGGGAGTAGTCAATCCGGACTTGGCCCAGTTAAAGATAGGAATGGGGCCGCAATCAGCGATAAGGAAAAAACTAAAGAGAGATGGGTCGAACATTTTGAAAATCTTCATAACCGAGATAGAGTTGCAGGAAAAGATATAGAGGAAAATGAAAAAGTTTGTGATACCTTGGATGTGAAAGAAGATTTATTTTGTGAGGAAGAATTAGCGACAGTGCTGAAAGGATTAAAAAATAATAAGGCTTTAAATAATAAGGATTAAATATAGTGGATCTGAGGTTAGAAATAAGTTACTGAAGATTATGAATATGAATTTTGAAAAAGGGAAGTACCTAAGGATTTTAGGAAAACCTTAATTAAGCCACTTTATAAGAAAGGTGATAAAAGTGAGTGTGGTAATTATCGAGGCATTAGTCTGGTCTCTGTAGGTAGTAGCCTACTTAGTAACATAATACTTCTTAGACTAAGAGATGCCGTAGACAAAGTTTTAAGAGAAGAACAGTGCGGTTTTAGAAAAGGTGGAGGATGTGTCGACCAAAATTTCACTCTTAGGATGATAACTGAAAAGTGCCTCAGTTGTCAAACACCTTTGTTCCTCAGTTTTATAGATTATGAGCAAGCTTTCGATTCTGTTGATAGAAGAGCTTTAGTAAAGGTTTTATCCTTGTATGCTATACCAGACGAATACAATAAAGTGATTAGTGCTATGTACGAGAATAACACTGCTGCGGTTAAGGTTGGAAATGAAGTTAGCAGCTTGTTTTGTATTAAACCAGGAGTTAACCAGGGTTGTATTCTATCCCCCTTTATATTGATTATTTTGATGGACTTTGTCTTAAGGAGCACAGGAAAGGCGATGGGAGACCACGGAATTAAATGGGGAGGAAAAAGTCTCCCGGACTTAGATCATGGTGATATTTAATCATCCTAGATGAAAGTTTGAGCAAAATGAATGAAGTTTTAGAGGTTTTGCGAGTTCAGGGTGCGAGAATAGGTTTGAAAATTAATGTTAAGAAGACTAAGTCACTTAGGCTAGGAATAAGTGAAGGATGAAAACGTGATGTCGGGTAATGAAAAGATTGATCAGGTGGGCAGCTTCACTTACCTAGGTAGTATTATTAGTCAAGACGGTGGGAGCAGTGAAGATGTTAAAAATAAAATAGCCAAGGCTCAGGGTGTTTTTTCACAGTTAAAAAAGGTTTAGAAGAATAGGAAGATAAGTCTGCAAACTAAAATAAGAGTATTGGAAGCTACAGTTATGACAGTGGTTAGATATGGCTCTCAAGCATGGGCGCTCCGAAAAGCGGATGAAGATTGGCTAGATGTTTTTCAGAGCAATGGCCTACGGATCGCTGCGGGTATCCTGCTGACTGACCGTATTTCAAATACGGTCATAGGCTATTCGAAAAATGTGGTTCAATACCGCTCTCTGGGGCTATAATGAAAGAAAGGTTGAGGTGCCTAGGGCACGTTGTGCGGATGAAGGATGACAGATTGCCGAAGATTGTTCTTTTCGGCGAACCGTCTGGGGCTAAACGGAAAGCAGGTCGTCCTCGTCTGGGGTAGGATGTCATAAAGAAAGATTTAAAGGAAATGGGAACTTTGTGGGCGGGTGTAAAAAGGAAGGCTTTGAATAGATTGGGATGGAGGAGGGGCGTGCTTAGCTATGTTGGCCTCAGGCAGCTTAGTGCTGCGGTGAGTTGTTAGTAGTAGTAGTAGTAGTAGATGTTCCGGGGAATTGTCCGGCGGAAATTTTTAGCAGGGTTTACATTTTCTGAGGGATTTTTCTGTGAGCGAGAAGTCACGTGGGAAAAATTCTCCATGGGAGAATATCCCCCAGGAGAAACTCGCAATTGAAGAGGAGGAGATTCCTGATATTTTTCACGGATGAGCTTTTTGGCATGATTTGAGAACAATCAGAAATTAGATACGAAAGAAGTATTTTTTCAACTGAAAGCAGGCTAAAGAGAATTTTCCGGGCCGAAATATCAGCGGGAAATTCCCTGGGTGAATTTTCAGCGAGGATGAAACTGTCGGGTGGGGGGATTTTGAGTGGAGGAACTTTCCTTGGAGGAATTCTTCGTGGGGGGAATTTCCCACGGAGGGGGAGGTGGATTTCCCGATATTTTTTGAAAACAATCAGATATGAAATTTAAAAAACAAGTTTTTTCAACTGAAAATAAGGAGCAACATTATTACTTGAAACAAACGGAAATTACTTTTTATATGAGGGTAACTTCCCCCTCCTCGATACCTTGCTCTTTACGCTAAAGTTTGACTTTTGTCTCAATTCTTTCAAACGGCTCATGAAAAACAAGGGTCGTTTAAATAGAATAAGAAGCTTTTTTGAAGTGCTAAAAAACTTTAGCGTGAAGAACAAGGTATTGAAGAGGGGGCATCTCCCCTCATATACGGAATGACCTCTGTTAAAGATCTAAAAATTGTTCATTGAGGAGGACACTCCCCCCACAGTCCTTAGGGCAAGGGTTGTAATTTATGCCCTGGGGGTATATAAGGTTTTTATTGAAAGGGTTGTCGTAGAAACTTCAAAAAAAGGCCCATTCAATTGGAAATTCAAAGGGCTAGTGCCCTTTTTTATAGTCGAAAGTGATTGGAGGGCAACTAACCCAACTCTCACGCCCACCATTTCCCAAAACCCATCCAATGAAAATTTTGAGATAGTCATTTTGCTCAACGTAGCTCAAAGTTCTGGAAATTCGGTCATTGAGGATTAAAAAAACCCACAGCCCTCAGGGCGAGGTTTATAAGTTATGCCCTGGGGGCATATAAGGTTTTTTGTAGAAAGCTTTGTCGTAAACACTTCAAAAAGGGCTCATTCAATTGGAAATTGATATGGCCAGTGCCCTTTTTAATAGTTGAAAGTGAGTGAAGGGCAACTAACCCCCTCTCACGCCCACCATTTCCTCAAACACATGCAATCAAAATTTTGGGATATCAATTTTGTTCAAAGCAGTTAAAAGTTTTGGAAATTAGGTCGTTGAGCATGATGACCCCCTCAGAGCCCTCGGGGCAGGGGTTGTAAGTTATGACCAGGGGGCATATAAGGTTTTTATACGATGCTTTGTCGTAGAAAAAACAACCTTGCAAGGATCCTGGCCTGCAGAGGTCGGTGGAGCATGACGGTCCCAAGTCCGTAAAATGAGGAGGGTTGGGTGATGGTCTTGCGACCTATCCCCGTAAAATTCCAAATTGCAAAAGAAACATAGATGATAGCCTCGGATACCCCACTACACCATTTGACGACAACCTCAGCACGCCCACAGACACGATTTATGACAGCAAAAGCTAATACTAAATTTGAATTTTGGAATGTAAGGACACTAAACCAGCTGACAAAACCTGAACAAGTACTCAGAGAGATGAAGAAGTATAAGCTAGATCTCCTTGCTCTAAGTGAAGTCAGGTGGATTGGATCTGGACATGAACAACTAGGAGAGGGTTACTCACTAATTTACAGCGGAAATGAATCCCGGCACCAGGCTGGAGTTGGGATAATGCTGTCTGACCAGGCTTGTCAAGCACTAGTTGAATGGAAGCCAGTCAGTGAGAGATGCTTACTTGCAAGATTTCTAACCAACCATCTGAAAATTTCAATTATTGCATGTTATGCTCCTACAAATGATGCACACGATACGGATAAGGAGTCATTCTACCAAGCTCCTCAGTCATTTACATCAGAAGTCCCATCACATGACTTTCTTTGTGTAGTTGGGGACTTCAATGCAAAAGTGGGAGCAGAAAGTGACTACTGTCCACAAGTCCTAGGGGGAGACATGGTCTTGGTGAAATGAATGAAAATGGAGCCCTCCTGGTAGATTATGCTCTGAGTAATGTTCTTATGGTCGGCACAACTCAGTTTGAACATAAAACCATCCACAAATAGTCATGGATCTCGCCAGACGGCAGGACGAAGAACCAAAAACATCATTTCCTAATCTCAAGGAGATGGCGGACAAGTCTTCTGGACGTACGTGGCTTCAGAGGGGCAGATGCCTAGTCGGACCACATCCTGATGGTAGTAAAATTGAAATTCAAGCTGAAAGTGCCCAAAAACGCAAAGTAGAATTCTACGAAGCTTTATGATGTGGATAAATTACATGTCCGAGAAACCCGAAGAAAATTTTGTATGGAGTTGAAGAACTCATTCGCTCCACTTGAAATGGAAAACGGCAGAGACAGTCCGGAAACAGCATGGCAAAAAAGGAAGACAACATACAATCTAGTTGCTAGGGATGTGCTCGGGTATAAGAAGAAACCGAAGGAAATATGGATATCACAGGAAACTTGGAAACTAATCGAGGAGTGCAATGACTTGAGATAGCACATTTTCTCTGCTGGTGGCGACAGAGCTTCGGTCTTTGCAAATGTCCTATATAGAATGAAGGACAAAGAAATCGAGAAGTCGGCAAAAGCTGACAAGCGGAGGTTTGTAGAAGAGAAGGCTAGACTAGCAGAGGAAGCAGCTAGAAAAGGAGACTCCAAAGCGGTTTACAGGCTCACAAATGAAATGATAGGAAAGCTTCCCAGCAGATCCAACCAAGTCAAAGATAAGAGCGGAAATTTTCCCACCGAAACTGAGAAAATTGACGAGAGATGGGTATCCCACTTCAAAATGGTTTTAAATAGACTGAGAACAACCGACCGAGAAAGCATCCCTTCTACGCCCTTTCTTAACCTTAAGATTGACGAAAATCCCCCGACATCTGCGGAAATACTTGGTGAAGACTGCATAACTTTGGAAATGATCAAAGCATCAATGAGGACATGCCTCCCAGTGTGGACAACACTGATTGCAACAGTCTGGCAGTTTGAAAAGGTCCCTGGTGACTGGACCAAAGGGATAATTGTTAAGATATTTAAGAAAGATGATGCTCTTAACTGCGATAACTGGCGAGGTATAAACCTAATATCAGTACCAAGTAAGGTTGTAACACTTGTAATGCTCGAACGACTGAAAAAAGCACTTGATCCGTATCTGAGAGAAGAGTAACATGGCTTTCGGACCGGTAAATCTTGTTCGGATCTCATATTCGCGCTTAGGATTCTGATAGAATAAGCATATGCGTGGTCCAACAAAATATGCATGCTCTTCATCGATTTTGAAAAGGCCTTCGATTTCGTGAACCGTGACATACTCTGGGAGATTTTATAGTATTATGGTGTCCCCAAGTAAATAATAAGTTTGATCATGGCCTTTTATGAAAATACGGAATATTGCGTAGAGACAGAGAACGGAACAACTAGCTACTTCAAAATTATTTCAGGAGTGCAACAGGGATGTATTTTATCACCGTTTTGATTTGTAATTTTAATGGACTATGTTTAGAGAGAAGTGACTGGCTTTGAAGTAACTGTCGGAAATAAAATCCTCTCGGACCTTGACTTAGCAGATGATGTGGAACTTCTAGAAATGACAAAGCAGCGACTACAGGAGTTCCTTAATAAAGTGAGCATTAAAGCGGAGAAAGTTGGCCTAAACATCAACATAGACAAGACTAAATCAATGGCAACATCAGGTTCGTCAGTGGAGTTCCTCCAGAAAAATCACAGAGTCGAACAAGTCCATGAATTTGAGTATCCCGGAAGCTGGTTTAATTACAAAGGAGAGCGGCAAATTGATTTAAAGAAGATACGCGGCATGACAAATGTTGTTTATTGGAAACCTGAGAAAGTATTAACAACAAAGAATTAATGACTTCCACTAAAGATGCGAGTTCTTATTAGCAATGTATTTTTTGTGCTTTTGTATACCGGTAAGTGCTGTAAACTAAACGTTAGGACAAAGAAAAGACTCACAGCTTTCAAAATTATGTGCATGAGACGTATGCTGAATATCAGTTGGTTTCAAAAAGTCAGCTTACTCGAGGTCTACAGAAGAACTGGCCAGTCACTAATCACTGAAGTGATTAAGAAAAAGAGATGAAGCTATTTAGGCCACGTACTCCGAATAAAGGACTCGAGAATCCCGTACCAGGTTCAACAATGGCAGCCGCGTGGGCGTTGACAGAGCGGAAGACCGAGAAACACGCTCAGACGCACATACGATCGTGGTCTACACAGTGCTCACACATCACTACAACCCCAGCGGGAGGATTTACTTGCCGCAGCGCCAATACGTAACGTTTACCGAGGCTTCGTCGATGCCCTATGCACCCCAGATGGCTCAGGAGGACCTAAGTTCTAAGTAAGTTTGTCGTAGAAACTTAAAAAAAGGCTCATTTAATTGGAATTGAAATGGCTTGTGCCCTTACTAATAGCCAAAAGTGAACAGAGGGCGAATGTCCCCCCCCACGTCCATCATTTCCCCAAACACATCCGATCAACATTTTGATATAGCCATTTTGTTGAACTTAGTTCAAGGGCCGGAAATTATGTTTTGGAGTGTGACAACTCCCTCACTGCCCTCAGGGCTAAGGTTGTAAGTTATGCCCTGGGGGCATATAATATTTTATAGAAAGCATTGTCGTAAAAACTTAAAAAGGGGTCACTGGATTAGAAATTGAGAGGGCTATTGTCCTTTTTAAAAGTAAAAGATAATCGGAGGGAGAATCACCCCCGCCCCATGCCCATCATTTCTCCAAACATTTCCGATCAACATTTGGATATGGCCATTTTGTTCAACATAGTTGAAAGGTCTGGAAATTATGTCTTTGAGGATGACAACCCTTGCCCCCATAGCCCTCAGGACAAGGGTCCTAAGGTATGCCCTTGGGGCATATAAGATTTTTATAGAAAGTTTTGTCGTAGAAGCTTCAAAAAGGCTTATTTGGTTGGAAATTGAGAGGAATAGCGCCTTTTGTATTAGTCGAAAGTGATCAGAGAGCAAATGCCCCCCACGCCATGCCCATTCTTTCCCCAAACACTTACAATCAAAATTTTGAGGTAGCCATTTTGTTCAGCATAACAGAAGGGCCTGGAAATTATTTTATGAGGATAAAAAATCCCCCCAGCCCTCAGGGTAAGGGTTGTAAGTTATGCCCTGGGGACATATAAGGTTTTTATTGAAAACGTGGCCATATAAACTTCGGAAGGGGCTCATTGGATTTGTAATCAGACGCTCTAGTGCTCTTTTTAAGAGTCAAAGTGATCGGCAGGCAGCTACCCGTCTCCTCCCCCCCCCCCACACGCGCGCCGAATTGCCCCGAAATGCATTTAATAGAAATTTGTAGATAGCCATTCTATTCAAAATAGTCTAAATATCATATGATAGCTTTTGGGGTTGAAACAAACCCCAGGGATTAGGGTCAAGGTTTGTAAATTAAGCCCAGGGGGTATTTAAGGTCTTATGGAAGGGATGTTTAACTTTAGAAGAGGCTCAGTCTTTCTCCCTGAAAAACACTATGTCAATATAAAATGAACAGATATTAATTAAAAATCATTTTTCCACAAAATAAGTTTTTCAAAAAAAAAATTATACCAAAAATGAACAAAAATAGAATCAAACAATCAACCAATCATGCAACTACCACAAATCATTATCAATAAATAAATGAAACCCAAAACAAACAGAAATTAAAATAAATCACATAGTCAAACTCAAGACGAGCAGAAATTAATATGAGTAGGGTTCTATACCCCATGCTTTTTAAAAGCCAGAATATAATTTGTACTTTAAAAATTCTTTTAAGTATTTTCACTTTTATACCTTTAAGAAATCAAAAATTAATCAAGATTTTAAGGAATAAATATCAGCATATGTATATTTAACTGACAATGCACATTTTTTTTTTTTTGTAAATTCTTTTTAATTTTTTTCAGTAAAGTATAAATTAAATTCTGGCTTTTATATTATAATATATATATATATATATATATATATATATATATATATATATATATATATATATATATATATATATATATATATATATATATATATATATATATATATATATATATATATATATATATATATATATATATATATATATATATATTATATATATATATATATATATATATATATATATATATATATATATGTATATATATATATATATATATATATATATATATATATATATATATATATATATAGGATATTATGTTTTTTTAATTCATTTTGAAAAATGAAGTTGAAGGAGCTGTTTATAACAAAGAGTATGACATAAAATATGAAAAAAGAGCAACAAATAATCTTTAATCTGTCTTGGGATATAAATTAATTCTTATTTGATAACAGGAACACTTCTGCACAGAGATAGCCAGATCAATAATGAATATTAACCAAACAAGTGTCTTGCTTTTTCAGCTGCAGTGGTTGTTGGCTTTTTCATATGCTGGGCTCCTTTTCATGTCCAACGTCTTTATTTCAAATATGGCTTTGGAGTTATTGAATACGAAGCGTTTCAAACGTTTAACGAAGGTTTATTCTACATCGCTGGATCTTTCTATTTCCTTTCAGCTGTAATTAATCCTATTCTCTACAACGTGATGTCAGAGAGATACAGATTGGCTTTTCGGGAAACTTTCTGTGGTGCGAAAGAGAAAAGGTTTCGAAGCTCTGTAGACTCAAATGCAGAAAAACGAAAGTAAGTGAATGCACAATAGAGATTTTTCTTTACATGTCATCTTAACGTATTTCCTTATGTTTATCTTAACCTTTTTGCTTTGCCCAGAAAGAAAAGAAAAAAACGAACGGTAAAGTATATTCTTCTAACTAACTTTACTTCACTAACTGTATATTGTAACTAAACTCGTCAATGGTTTCCACTAAAGATAGGCCTTCGCACCTGGGTCAGGGCTCCTTTGGATCTAAACTCAGGCCAGCAGCTTACTAATTCACTAGTGTTGGGCGATAATTAGATTAAACGATATATCGGTATTTTTACTCTCGATATTTGATAATCGATTTCGATATTTCAGATAAGTTTTTTGCTCAGATTAACTCTTGGTTTTCTCAAACTTCAATAACAAAATTTGTAATTAAGAGTATTTTGCACAATTTTTCCTAAACTATAATAAAATACAAAAAAGAACTGCAATTAGGATACATGAATCAATATTGTAAAAACCAAGATTTGGAATTACTGGGGCTCGGGATGAAGAAAAATAAACTACTGGCTATTATTGGTCATCCAAAATCAGTAACGTTGTCAGTATTTTTCCCTGAAAAATGGTTCTTACTTTCACTAATTAAATAAAAAAAAAATTTTTTTTTTCAAGGGAATGCAAGGAGCAACATTACATGAGAGAACAAAAACTATTCCGTAAACGAGTGGGTAACCCCTCCTCAATACTTCGCTATTCATGGCAAAGTTTTTTGTATTTAAAAAAAAGTTCGTGTTCTAAATCAACGGCCCTTGTCTTTCAGGAGTTTCTCTAAAAGAATAGGGACAAAAATCTAAAATTAGCGCAAAGGATGAGGTATTGAGGAAGGGAGGTCCCCCTTCATATACGGGAAACTTTCTTTCTGTTCTTAATTTTAATGTTGCTCCTTACTCTTAGTGGAAAGAATTGTTGTTTTTTTTTAATTTCTGATCGCCTACTTTCATTGAAAAAAAAAATACTTGTTTTTTGTTCTCGTCGTTTTTCCAATCATGCTTGGAATCCTCCATCCGTGGAAATTTTTTCCTTGAAACTTTCGCTTCCCAATGTCCAATTAGAAGTTTCTTCCGTGGAAAGCTTCCCATGGAGAATTTCTCCTGCAGAAATCCCCCCCACGAAAAAATCCCCCAAGTAAGTTCAACCTCTTTGAAAATTATTCCCGGGCAATTTCTCCGGAATATCTCCGGAGGTGAAGTTGAATTGGCAAAGAGAAAGTAAGTCAAATAAAAAGAATTTCGTATAGGAATTCTGATAAATTCCGTAGTGTAAAGTTTTCCTTTGAAAGCTCCCATCCAGAGACTTCCGTCCCCATAAAAATACTCCCCTTGGAAAATATTCCCCACAGAAAATCTCTGTTCTTCCGAACAACAAAGACAATTCTTGAAGAATTGGGACAAACAGTCAAAATTTAGTGTAAAAAGAGGGATTTTAAGATTTGTGAGGAGATTTTGACAGTGATCACAGCCTCCTTATGTCATCAATTCGTCTAAGGTTAAAGTTTGTTGTGCAATGCAAGATAAAGGTCCCAAGATTCCGCGTGGAAGCCCTGAACAACCAGAAGATGAAACAAGAATATAGAGAGCAGCTAAACGAAAGACGATTGAAGATCATGCAAGAAACACCTGCCCTATTTAGCCCGTCTGCCATTGATCAGCTTGTGTTGCAAATTAGCAATACTGTATGTGAGACAGTCGAGATCGTTCTCGGCCGTAAATCTGCCAAAGACAAGCCATGGATTACCCAGGAGATTGTTGACATGAGCAATGAGAAACTAATTCACAGAAACAAACAAGATCAAGAAATAAAGAATAGGTCCAAGCAAATGAAACGCCAAATCGAGAAGAAAACTCGCCAGACGCTTAAAGACATGAAAACCAAAAAGTGTCGGCAATTCGAAGACGACTTCTATGGAGACCTTATGTTCAACCGTGCTAAAGAGCAATCAAATCATAAAGTTACATAGTGCCTGGATAAAAATAGATAGATAGATAGATAGTTTATTTTAGCCCACCAATAACAAAAACATGGCGGAGTAAGGGAAAAACAAAAAAAAACATTACTTAAAAAATAAACGATTAGATTATATACACTATATACATTCACAGCTCGTACATGACGTGCAACGGAAGGAAATCGTAAAGGTGCTCCAGTGCACCTTTTCGAGCATTGGTGTCCTGCATTACCACAACTTCACGAGGCTCTGGAATAAGATACTTGTCCAAGAGAAATGTATTTCTCTCGAACAGCGGTACTCGTAACAGAAATTCCAAATATTTGCAGAACGCAGATTTAGCCTTTAGTCGCCCTGTTTCCGTAAACCATTCCCATACAGGGGACAGGTAACGAATATTTGGGAGTGCCACCGCTCTATATAGCCTCGCCAGAATTTGCTGATTGTATGAATACTTCAGGGGGGCCAGTTTAGCATAGCTAATTCGTAGGTTTGACATAAGGGTGAAGGCAAAGAATTCTAGTTGCTTTCTTATCTCGACCGTACAGAAGACCTAAGTATTTAAGCAACGAAGACGGTGCAATAGTAGCGCTATCTACTGAAACAGTTGGTTCTGGTGAATCCCGTTTCGTTGAGTTGAAAACCAGAAATTCAGTTTTCTTACCATTAACTTGCAGACCAATAGCTCTATAGCCAGATACAAGCTTATCTAAATTATCCTGCAATAGACTCAGAGAAAAACTCAACATAAGTAAATCATCGGCATAGCTTATTAGACTCAGATCACAAAGATCAAGGCTAAGCCCACCAGAAATTCGTTTTGTAACCTTAGAAGTCAAAGTGTTAAATAATATCGGACTTAGAACTGAGCCTTGTCGAAGCCCTCTACCCAGGATAGGCGGTATACAAGCAGAATTGCTCAGAGTAGAATCTGATGTTATCATCGATCTGTATCA
Source organism: Artemia sp. Qi Xiang Cuo (assembly GCF_049724085.1). Classification (NCBI taxonomy): domain Eukaryota; kingdom Metazoa; phylum Arthropoda; class Branchiopoda; order Anostraca; family Artemiidae; genus Artemia; species Artemia sp. Qi Xiang Cuo. The sequence continues at coordinate 75,673,516 of NC_142795.1, read as the reverse complement.
TCGAATAGTAAAAGCTATTTGGGAAAAATATACTACCGCGAGTTCTGGTCAACATCTGTCATAGTTCCTATGCACAAGAAAGGATCTAAAAGCCATTGCGACAACAACAGACCCATATCACTTACCAGCCAACCTGCTAAAATCCTCACGAAAATATTCTACACCGCATAAGAAAACTCCATAAGAAAAGTGGCTGATATTTTGAATACTTATTTCGCTAGTATAGGAGAGAAAAATGTTTTATCAGTAATGAACCAGTTTGATTCACGTAGTAATAAACATTTTTCTTCATACCTTCCATCTCCTCAAAGTACTATTTCTCGGTCTGAAATAACAAAAATAGTGTGTGATATAAATCCAGGTAATTCAGGGGGAATTGACAGATCTAGTTCTAAAATTGTTAAAGAAATATTGTCTGCTGTAATTTTGCCATTAAAGCATTTAATCAATCTTTTATTTAAAACTGGAGTTTTCCCGTCTGCTTTTAAAAAAGCGAGGATAATTCCACTTCATAAAGGTGACTCTCCTGAAAACCCATCAAATTACTGCCCTATTTCTATTTTGTCAGCATTTTCTAAAATATTTGAGAAGGCAATTTATAAGAGGCTCTATGACTTTCTTAAATCTTTTAATTTTTTCACAAATTCCCAGTTTGGTTTTAGGTCTGGATACATTACTGAACTCGCTATTATTGCTCTCATCCAATATATTCATGAATGCTTAGATAGAGGTGAAATTCCAGCAACAATATATTTGGATTTTAAAAAAGCATTCGATACAATATCCCATTGTATTCTTTTTCGTAAATTGGATAATTGTGGTGTGCGTGGACCGGCGTTGGATCTAGTTAAATCTATCTTGATAATAGAAAGCAACGAATAGATGGAGGTAATTTTCTCTCTTCGCCTGTTCCTCAGTCCTCGATGGTTGGGGTGCCTCAGGGCTCTGTCCTAGGTCCTCTGCTTTTTCTAGTTTATATAAATGATTTTCACCGCGCTTTGGCAATCCCATGTCTCAGCACACATTTTGCTGATGATACGGCAGTTTCAATTTCTGAGAGGAATGACGAGGAGTTGGAGGCAAAACTTGACACTGCATTTTCTAATGTTCTTGAATGGTGTTCTGCAAATTCTATTGCTTTGAATTTATCAAAAACTAATTTCATAATTTACGGCAGGAAGTCAAATATATGCCCTCGTATTACCCGAATTACTTCTTCGAAGTATCTATTATCAATATCTCGGGTAAAAGTGATAAAGTACCTTGGACTTGTGATTGATTAAAGCTTATCTTTTAAAACACACATTCAAAATATACGCTTAAAGATTTCAAGGTATGTTGGTTTAATGCGGAGGTTGAAGCATTATTTGCCCTAATCTACTTTATGAAGCATTTATTTTACTCTGATTCAGTTTAATCTTAATTATTGTTCTCTAGTATATTCATCTACATTTAAAAGCCATATTGAACCAATACAGATTTTACAAAATAAAGCAGTAAGAATCCTCAAACTTTTTATTTCATCGCCTATTTCACTACCAAATAAGTCTTCTACAGCATCTTTATATACTTATTTAGATATACTTCCAGTTTCTCAAAAATTAACTTTTTGAGCGATTATTTTCGAATTGATTTATGATATTAAGAAATTACCGCCACATTACATCAATTAAAGTTTGTTCTCCCAATCACAAGGTTTACATAATTATAACAGGCGACAAAAAAAGAGTATCTACACTGATAAGTATATTACTGAGAGATCTAAATTCACCTCGTTCGTGTCAATAGCCCGGTATGGGATGCTCACAAGGATTTTATTGATAAATTTTCTTCTATCCATTTAATAAAAAGGAATCTTAAATTTCATTCAGTTCAGGATTACTTTTAATTAAGCGTCATTTTAATATGACTAAGTTATTTGTTTGGATTGTTGTTCTAGGTGAATGTGGGCCTCTCGGCTATCTTTTAGTATGAATTTATATTTAATAATATTGATTTTTTTTTATATTTATATTTATATTTGGATCCTGGGCTAGCTGCTACTTTCATATTATTGTTGTATTATTGTATCTTTGCCGTCGTAATTATCTTTGTATTGTAGCGTAATTTTTTATTGTATCTTTGTCTAGGCATAGTTTTTCGAGCTTGTCTCCCCATGGGCCTATGTCAATTATATACATGTATATGTTAATAATAAAATAATTGAACTTGAACTTGACAAGACATGTTGTACCTGAGTATCAAGCTGGATTCTTTCAAAGTAGCTCCACAATAGACCAAATAATTGTTATTAAACAGATCATGGAACAATATTGGGAATTCGGTAAAGAGTTATGCCAACTGTTTCACGACTTTAAACAAGCCTTTGACCTGATCTGGCGAGATGGTTTTTGGCATATCTTGGCTCACTACGGAATTTCCTCTGATATTATCGATATTATAAGGAGCATGTATGAGAGGGCGAGTAGTATGGTGCAGACTAGTGATGGACTTACTGAAAAGTTTTCTACCTCTATAGGTGTTTTCCAAGGATGCCTCCTCTCACTCACTCTTTTCTGCCTATTCCTAAACAGTGTGCTGGCACTTGTCCCTGATAACACTGGAATCATCATCAGAGGATACCTTTTTGACCTACTTGTATATACTGATGAAATTAATCGTCTGAACGAAAAAATAGAGGAAACCCAAGCCAGCGCAAACGCTATCGACTAAGCTGCTAGTTGCTTTAGAATAAAGATAACCGCCTGCAAGACCAAGGTGATGAGAGTAATGCGGCATGCAGAGACTGGTCCCCCCCCCCTTCACTGAAGTCACTAGTTGGGGCGAGGAAATCGAATGGGTCGACCAATTTATTTTCCTAGGAAGTACGCTGACATCTACAAACGACTCCTCAAAAGACATTAAACGACCTCTGGCTCTTCCCCCCGCATGCTTCAAGTCACTGCGCTCTATTTGGAAAAACAAATACCTCCCCTTAAAACTGAAGATCTGACTCTTCTGTTCCTTAGTGATTGCAGTTGCAACGTATGGAGCTGAGACATGGAATCTAAAAGTCTCTGACAAGTACCGACTGGCGGCATTTGAAACTAAATCGCTGACGAAAGCTCAGCGGTACCACTTATCTTGACCGAGTATCAAACGAACAACTGCTGTCCTCCTTGGATCACCCTCACACCATCATGCAGACCATTAAACTCCAAGAGCTTCGATGGCTAGGACACGTTCAGCGTATTTTCCAGTCCATCTCTCTAAAATAGCCTTTGAGGGACGAATATATACCTCTCACCCCAGGGGACGAGCTCCCAAGAGCTGGTGGGAGACTTTTCTGACCACCCCACCCAAGTACTTCTGAGGACTGTAACAATCAGGAAGGCATGCCGAAAATATTGTTATGATGCTATTAGAGGAGAAGCCCGAAATCGACCAACCCGGCCGGATGGGACTTAAGTATGCAAGTAGGCATTCCCCCAATAGAAGGTTTCTCTTGTGTAAAAATTATCATGGCCTAATGTCCCAATAAAAATTTTCTCCAAAGGAAAATCCTTCGAAGGAAAAATTCCCCCAAAATGTCAACCCCTACGAAAATTTTCCTCGGGCTATTTCCCCAGAACATATCCACATATAAAATTGAATTGGTAAGTAGAGGACCAATGAATATAATTCAAATTGGGAGAAGGAGATTAAGATAGTACTAGATAATAGAATGATCCAGAAATGGAGTGAGGAGATAAAAAAAAAAATCAGAAACATTAAAGTTTTATAAAGATGTTAAGATGCTTTATGGGCGGGAGTTCAACCTTAAGCTGAATTTACCAGCTAGATGTTTGACGTTGTGGATGTAGCTCAAGGCTAATGGCCTGCCAATTAACGCAAGGTTTAAAAGATATTCTAAAGAAAGATGCTCCAATAAATACAGAAATACTTGCCCGCTTTAAGGTGTTAAAAAGGATTATAAGAGAGTTGATACTTCCAGGTGTCTTAAATAGTTCGTCACCTCATTTAATTAAAAAAAAAAAAAAAAAAAAAAAAAAAAAATCCTAATATACAGTAAATGTAATGTTTGATACAGTAAATGTTTCATTTGAGTGTTTTTTCCAAGTGTCAAGTTTTTTTCTTAATTAACCTATTTCCAAGAATTAAGTAATATTATTAGGTTAATGTAGTGTTTCATTTAAGTGTTTTATGATGATCGCTGATCAAAGTTTATGTTATGTTATTTGTGCCTTTCATTCATGCTATTTTACTGCGTTCATGGCCGTATATTTGGCTTTAAAATACACTTATCTATCGTTTTTTATATTACATTTTTACAAGTTCGACAAATATTTCGGGAGGGGGGGGTTCAAACCCTCTAACCTCCCTCCTGGATACAGCCTCACCGGAAATATCCTGGGGGAGTGTGGGGGATAATCCGGGGGACTTTTTCTGCGGGGGGGGGATTTCCTTAGGGGAATTTTTCAAGGGCGGATGTTTTGGTGAAAATTTTCCCCTAAGGAGAATTTTCTGGGAGGGGGAAGGCCAAACAATAAAATAGCTGACATGGTAGTATCTCCGAATGTACAAAATAGAGACGCCAGTGATACAGTCTTGTGGAAATAAATGTTTGACTGTTACGAACTTACTTTTTCGATTCCTTGGAGAGGCTGTGAATGCAGGAGAACAAAGAGTATAGTCACATATTTTTTTCTGTGTATACTAGTGACTTCTGTTCTCCCAGGTTAACGGTTTTATAAAGTAGCAATCCCACTGGTATTCTTATACAGGAGATAGTATCATGTTATCTACTTTACTTTATTTAATTTTCTGAGCACCAAAACTAACAATCGGCATCCTCGTTTTTAGTTACCTTTAAATGTCCTTGGTATCAACTTTAGGAAGCGCTGCCCCAACATTCGATCCAAAGAGGCCCGATCTGGATACCAAAAAGCCCACTTTAATTTTTCCTTTGTTTTTTTTTCTAATTCATTACTCCGATTGTTGTGTTGTTCTACTTGTTCGAATTTGTTTTTAGGATTTTATACAGCTATGAACGTGATAAGATTTTCACAAAATATATCTGTTGCCGGAAATGAGAGATTGATAACATCATTATGGAGATGTTGTTTGTTCAATTAATTTCATTTAGTGTTAGAGAATTTCAGAAGTTCAAGAAAAAATCGAAACTTTGTTCGTGAATTTTAATTATGTGAAACTCTCATCTAGATAAAGGATTTTTATTTCAGTAAAAAGTCTTGTGTTTTTATAGCACTTCAGAACAATTTGTCCAATATTAAGGACAAACGAAAATTAAACAATTCTGGAACATGCCAAACTTACCATAATCTAACATTTATTGAGATATGATTTATTATTCCTATGTTCTTTTTCTCCTTTTTGTACTTTTCCTTTTTTTTGTTTTTTGTTTTAGTGATTACTGTGGGTTTAAGTGAACTACTTGTTGCTTTAGGCCGCAGCACAGCCTTCTTACAGTACTGAGAATCCGGTTTTGCAATGTTGTAACGGTTTAAATATACAGGGGTTCTAAGCTCCTTAATTATTTAAAAAATCGGGTTTAAAAAATCATTTCCCTTCTGGTGGCATCTATTCCTTCCTGCTTTAGATTCTTTCTTGCTTATGGATTGTCAAAACAACTAGAATTCTTGGTAAAAGTATGTTTGGGACACCGGCGTCATTTCATTCTGAATTAAAGGGGGCCTAAGCAACCTCTGTGGGCCTCCCAAAGTGGCCGGCTCACAGTTGTTTAAGAGCAACGTTCCTTAACAGTGGCACGGGCCTCCTCCAAAATCAACTAATAACAGTAACAAGCAATTTAAAAGTTTTTAATAAATAGAGAGAACTTCAGTTGGAAAGTAATTTAAAGTTTTATTGCAAAACTGGGAACCAACAAGGTCTCATTTTTCCAAAATACCAACCATAGCCACAAAATCCAATGATTTCACACATTTTTTTTTCACTAAGCACCAACATCAGATCACTGAGCCTTTCGTCCCCCATTGTTGATCTTAAATAGGTTTTAATAAGGCTTAATTTAGAAGAGAATCCCAATTACAAGCCGTTGTGATAGGCAGATTAATGAAGATTTTTATAATTTTTAAAACTTCAGAATATGAAATCAGCATTTCCTTTATTAAATTGTGAAGTTCTAAGAGATCTTTTGGCCTATTGCCTAAAGTGTCGATATGTCTTCTCACAAGATCTGTTTGCACGGCAAACAGGGTTGTGTCAATGCAAACTTCTTTGTAATGCGCTGCCACACTAGTCAGTCAGCTCGTAGTGAGAAAGTGCGGTGGATCAAGATCTAATGCAGAAAATTACACTAGCAGTGGAAGAACATTCAGGATGTAGCTTTCAAACTCACAGCACAATCTGTCTATCACAAGAAAATAATCCCTTCTGAAAGCATCTTTAGCTGATTTTTTCACTTCAGCATGATCATTTTTTCGCAAAGTCAACAAGGTTACAAAATAAGGTAAGCTGGAAGCTACTTACTGTGCACGCTTTGGTCTTTTTCATGAGGAACCAGAATTCTGAAAATTTTGCTTAAGGTCTTCAGTGAGGCCACACTCACAAGAAAATTCTTTTGCTTTCTGAATCATTACATCAAAAGCTTTTTCAGTTAATTGTCAATAATTTTATCTCGCGTAGCTGCAGTAAGACCAGCAGCTCTGGAGAAAACTAGGTCTACCACCTGCAGTTGCTCAAACAGAGATACTGTGGCAAAACAAAATTCTGCTAGATGGAGTGTAAATATAAATTCTAATGCCTGAAGACTGGTTGCGAGTCCGTGAGCCTGAGCACACGTCTGAGGAATGTTTTGGTAATTGATGAAACAGTCAAAACACAGTTGCATCTATTCAGTAGCTTGTTCACCGATATATATCAGTATACCAATCTTGTAGTAGATAATTTCTCCAACCGAGGAACAATTATGCCAGTGGCTTTCTGAACATTAACAAACAGTTGGTAGTGTATATTGCTATTCACGATAAAACAATACAGCTCTTGAAGAATGGAGATGAAAGATGCCATTCGTATCAAGTTCTATATACAATCACCAATACAAGGTTGAATCTATGAGCACGGCTCTAATACCAGGTTGCATACCTGAATGTGGCTGCTCATGACACTGGCTTGATGTTTTCATAGAAAAATTGAAAAACAATAAATCCCCCCCTTCTGGATGTCAAACAGTAAATTCACCCCCCCCCCTAAAAATTTTTCTTGAATTGACACCAATTGGTAAGTCTCTTATTTGTTTGTTTTTATGTTTTTCTCGCCTTTCTTATAAGTTTGTTCAAGTCAAGTCCCCCCCCCATTGATAAGACCTTTCAATTGTGAAGTAGAAATATTAGTCTTTGATTGTTGGTCAAATTTCTTTTTAACTGTCCTATTAAAAAAATCTTGTGCTTTTTCCATAATTTGATTTTGTTATAATCTTGGATATGTAAGATTAGGTACTGTCCTTCAATATTTTTGTCGATTCTTTTAATTGTCCTTTTATATAATACATTTTTTCTTATCTTTCCTGAAATAATAAAAATACTGGTCTGAAACTCTCACTTTGAATGTCACAAAATTCAAGAACATTAATTTAAAGACAATTCAATACAAGTCAAAACAGATTCAAGAACACACTCAAAGAAATAAAGAGTACATAATACGTATATAAAGAGGGGATCATTGCCCCAGAATCGTGTAACCGACATGTGTAATATTGCTATAGATCCTAGGTCGCCTTGTTTTATTATGATGAAAGTTGGGCACCGTGGCTTTTACAACAAGACTATAAAAATGGGTCATGAAATATGAAATAGGAATAATAAATAAATATGTTCGGGAATGAAGCTCACAATAGATTGTTATGAAGTAGCCTACGCCTCTATTAGAAACGGATTTGTTTTAATTGAAAATACAATTTTTTCAAACTTAAGATCAAATGAATATAATTGTGACTACTGATTTGGGGCCCCTCCTAAAATCAGAGGGGGGCTATGGCCCCAGAAAGCCCCTGCCAAATGACGCCTCTGGTTTGGGAACGGTATTTAGGTCGTGAATTGCGCCAATTTTACCAGTTTCAGTTTAAGTTTGTCTCCTGGTTGAAATATAAGTGTTAGCTTCTATTTCTTCTTCTAGGCTCACATTGGAAAAACAAACTTAGACTCCTCCTGTTTCAACATTTCTATTTCACTTCTTGACAAATAATGTGCAATAAATTAGTTTAATCAGTATTTAAATAAACTAATATTCTCTCTCGCAGTTTCTTGTTGAATTTTTTGGACACTTCTGTATCTCTTTTGAAAGTTTGATTCAAACAAAAGCGTTTACACGAAAGTGTTTTTCCTGAATCACCGCAAAGTCAGGGGTTCCTCATTCTATAGACCGTTGGTTTTCGTACTAGCACCTGTACTTCACTGAAAACAGGTAAACTGAAAGATAGAATTTTCTATGTAAATGTGTCTAGTTTTCATATTGAAGCCTAGCGATTACATTTTATTTTCTGAAAATCCAAATTCATATGTTGAAATAGAAACCAGACAGCTCAGGGGGTGACAACGATCGGATTACTGGTATATTTCCAGCCCGTTTTCAATTTAACGTTGCTATTTATGTAACTCTTGCTTATTTCAATTTTTAACATCATTCTTTTTTTTTTCACGAGAATACTTTTTCATGAGTCAATTATTACAGAGATTTATTAAAAAACTTTCGAAAAATAAGTTTTTTAAAGAAAAGTAAAGGTCACATCATAAGCAGCGCGCTAGCGCTGCCTAAGTAATGAACGATGTGGGCACAATGTGTGTGTTATTTTTTTCTCCATACCCGGGCACTTCATATCGAAGGAGTTGTCGTCAAAACTTCGAAAAGGAATCATTCGATTAGAAATAGGAGTGGCTAGTGCCCTTTTTATAGTCGAAAGTAATTGGAGGGCAACTAGCCCCCCCCCACGCCCCTCATTCCCCCAAAACCATCCAATAAAAATTTTAAGATATCCATTTTGTTCAGCTTCGTTGATTTCCAGATATAAAATACGTTTTTGAGGATGACCCTCCCCAACAACCCTCAGGGCAAGGCTTTTAAGTTATGACCTGAGGGCATATAAGAACGATGTTAGGCACGATATACTATGTATTTTTTTTTACTTTAGAGGAGGACACTTCATATGGAAGGGGTCGTCATAGAAACTTCAAAAGGGGCTCATTCGATTGGAAATTGAAAGTTCTAGTGCCCTTTTTAATAGTGAAAACTGATTGGAGGGCAAATAGCCCCCCCCCCCCCACGCCCCTTCCCCAAACACATCCAATCAAAATTTTGAGATAGCAATTATGTTCAGCGTAATTCATCTCCACGTATAAAATATGTTTTTGAGGAGTACACTCCCCCACAACCCTCGGGGCAAGGGTTTTAAGTTATGCCCTGGGGGCATATAAGGTTTTATAGAAGGCGCTGTCGTAGAAACTTTAAAACTGGTTCATTCGATTGGAAATTTGAAGGGCTAGTACCCTTTTTAATAGTCCACAGTGATTGGAGGGCAACTATCCCGCCCCCCCCCGCCCCTCATTCCCCCAAACACATCCAATCAAAATTTTGAGATAGCCATTTCGTTCAGCGTAGTTAATTTACAGATAAGAAATATGTTTTGAGGAGGACACTCCCCCAGAGCCCTCAGGACAAGGGTTTTAAGTTATGCCCTGGGGGCATATAAAGTTTTTAAAGAAGGCGATGTCGTAGAAACTTCAAAAAAAGCTCTTTCGATTGGAAATCCAAAGGGCTAGTCCCCTTTTTAATAGTCAAAAGTGATTGGAGGGTAACTAGCCCCCCCCCACACGCCCATCATTCCCCCAAACACAACCAATCAAAATTTTGAGAGAGCCATTTTGTTAAGCGTTGTTGATTTCAAAATAGGAAAATATGTTTTTGAGGAGGACACTCCCCCACAACCCTCCGGGCAAGGGTTTTAATTTATGCCCTGAGGGCATATAAGAACGATGTTGGCACAATGTACTGTTATTTTTGTTTCCTTTGGAGCAGGGCACTTCATATGGAAGGGGTCGTCGTAGAAACTTCAAAAGGGGCTCTTTCGATTGGAAATTGAAAGTTCTAGTGCCCTTTTTAATAGTCGAAACTGATTGAAGGGCAACTAGCGCCCACCACCACGCCCATCATTCCACCAAACACATCCAATAAAAATTTTGACAGCCATTTTGGGTGCCCTCGGGGCAAGGGTTTTAAGTTATGCCCTGGGGGCATATAAGGTTTTTAAAGAAGACGTTGTCGCAGAAACTTCAAGAAAAGCTCATTCGATTGGAAATTCAAAGGGCTAGTGCCCTTTTTAATAGCCGAAAGTGATTGGAGGGCAACTAGCCCCCCCCCCCACGCCCATCATTCCCCCAAACACATCCAATAAAAATTTTTAGATAGAAATTTTGTTCAGCGTAGCTGATTTCCCGATAGAAAATATATTTTGAGGAGGACACTCCCGAAACCCTCAGGGCAAGGACTATAAGTTATGCCCTGGGGGCATGTAAGGTTTTTTATTGGAATATTTGTCGTAGAAACTTGAAAAAGGGCTCATTCGATTTGAAATTCAAAGGGCTAGTACCATTTTTAATATTCGAAAGTGATTCGAGGGCAAATAACCCCCCTCTCACGCTCACCTTTTCCCCAAACACATCCAATCATAATTTTTAGATAGCCCTTTTATTCAACGTAGTTGAAAGTTTTGGAAATTAGGTATTTAAGAATGACAACCCCTCCCCCCACAGACCTCAGGGCAAGGGTTGTAAGCTATGCCCTGGGGGCATATAAAGTCTCTAATGAAAGGATCTAGCCCCCCCCCCACCCCCACTCACATTCCCCCAAACACATTCAGTTAAAATTTTGAGATAGCCATTTGTTCAGCGTAGTTGATTTCCAGATAGAAAATATGTTTCTGAGGAGAACACCCCCCCCCACAACCCTCAAGACAAGGGTTTCAAGTTATGCCCTGGGGGCATATAAGGTTTTTATAGAAGGTTTTGTCGTAGAAACTTCAAAAAGGGCTCATTAGATTGGAAATTCAAAGGGCTAGAGCCCTTTTTAATAGTCGAAAGTGATTGGAGGGCAACTAGCCCCCCACGCCCATCATTCCCCCAGACCCATCCAATCAAAATTTGAGATAGCCATTTTGTTCAGCGTAGTTGATTTCCAGATAGAAAATATGTTTTGAGGACACTCCCCACAACCCTCAGGCCAAGGGTTTCAAGTTATGCCCTGGGGGCATATAAGGTTTTTATAGAAAGCGTTATCGTAAAAACTTCGAAAAAAGCTCATTCAATTGGAAATTCAAAGGGCTAGTGCCCTTTCTAATAGCCGAAAGTGATTGGAGGGTGACTAGCCCCCCCCTACACCCATCATTCCCCAAAAAAATCCAATAACAATTTTGAGATAGCCATTTTGTTCAGCGTAGTTGATTTCCAGATAGAAAATAGTTTTTGAGGAGGATACTCCCCAACAGCCGTCAGAGCAAAAGTTTTAAATTATGCCCTGGGGGCATATAAGGTTTTTATAGAAGGTGTTGTCGTAGAAACTTCAAATAAGGGCTCATTCGATTTGAAATTCAAAGGGTTAGTGCCCTTTTTAATAGTCGAAAGTTATTAGTGATATTTTTTGTTGTTGTTGTTGTTTAGACCATTGCACTTCGTATCGAAGGAGTTGTCGTGGGGAGTTCGAAAGGGGCTCATTCGATTGCACTTTACTTAAAAAATATAAATGTTTTTACTTTTATAACTTTAATAAATCAAATAATATTAACATTTGTATTACTAAATATCAGTATAATTATATTAAACTGACAATGCACATTCATTTGTAATTTTTCAGTAAAGTACAAATTTTGTTTTGGCCTTGGGGAGGCATAGGGGTTTTGCGTCCAACTTATGTTAATTTCTGCTCGTTTTGAGTTTTACTCGGTTATTTATTGTAATTTCTGTTTGATTTGGGTATCATTTATTTATCGATGCTGATTTGTGGTAGATTCACACTTGGTAGATTATTTGATTTTATTTTTGCTCATTTTTTGTTTAATGGAGTTCTTTACTTTTCTTTGAAAAACTTATTTTGTGGAAAAAGGTTTTTTTAATTAATTTATGTTCATTTTATATTGACATGGTTTTTTCAGGGAACAAGAAAACACTTTAAATCTTTTCGTTTTTTAAGACATTATAGTTTGGCCTGCTATTTGTATGCTGGAGAAAAATTTTCAACAATTTTTAACTACATACACCCTTTTAAAAATCTGGACACAAATAGTACTGTTTAATTTAGTTTCAAACCTCCTCTAGTTGACCTGAAATGAAAACTTTATACCATTCGCAATAAAATCTGCTTACTTTCTTTGATAGCTTGGATACACTTACGCTATTTTGATTTGGTTAAATTTCAAAAGCAGAAGAAGCCCCGAAAGATTGAACATAATACCCTCAGTCGTTCTTGGGATACTGCTGAGATGCCTTATTGGGAATTAGCATTATCACAGTGCATTTTGATTTAAACTTAAGGCCACATTTAGTTTTTAAACATATTGGGCTAATGGGAGAGTGGGCGTGGGAGAGTGGGAGTGGAAGGGGGATTAGTTTCCCTCCAATCACTTTCGACTATTAAAAAGGCCGACAGCCCTTTCTATTTTCAATCGAATGAGCCCCTTTTTAGGTTCCCAAGACAACTCCTTCCATACGAAGTGCCCTGGTCTAAACAATAACAACAACAAAAAATATCACTAATCACTTTCGACTATTAAAAAGGACACTAGCCCTTTGAATTTCAAAGCGAATGAGCCGTTTTTTGAAGTTTCCACGACAACGCCTTCTAAAGAAACCTTATATGCACCCAGGGCACAACTTAAAACCCTTGCTCAGAGGGCTGTATGGTAGTATCCTCCTCAAAAACATATTTTCTATCTGGAAATCAACTTCTATCTGGAACCCCAGAGCATAACATAAAACCCTTGCCCTGAGGGTTTTGGGGAGTGTTCTCCTCAAAAATATATTTTCTTTCTCAAAAACAACTACGCTGAACAAAATGGCTATCTCAAACTTTTGATGGGATGGGTTTGGGGAATGATGGGGGTGGGGGGGGGGGCTAGTTGCCCTCCAATCAACTACGCTGAACAAAATGGCTATCTCAAAATTTTTATTGAATGTTTGGGTAAATGATTGGTGGAGGGGGGGGGGCTAGTTGCCCTCCAATCACTTTTGACTATTAAAAAGGGCACTAGCCCTTTGAATTTCCCATCAAATGAGCCCCTTTTGAAGTTTCTACGACAAAACTTTCAATAAAGACCTTATATGCCCCCCTGGACATAACTTAAAACCCTTGCCCTGAGGGTTGTGGGGGAGTGTTCTCCTGAAAAGCATATTTTCTATCAGGAAATCAACTACGCTGAACAAAATGGCTATCTAAAATGTTGATAGGATGTGTTTGGTGGAATGATGGGTGCGGGGGGGGGGGCGGGGGCTAGTTGCCCTCCAATCAAGTTCGACTATTAAAAAGGGCACTAGCCCTTTGAATTTACAACCAAATGAGGCCCTTTTAAAGTTTCTACGACAATGTCTTCTATGAAAACCTTATATGCCCCCAGGGCATAACTTAAAACCCTTGCCCTGAGGGTTGAGGGGAGTGTCCTTCTCAAAAATGTATTTTCTATCTGGAAATCAACTAAGCTGAACAAAATGGTTATCTCAAAATTTTGATTGGATGTGTTTTGGGGAATGATGGGCGGGGGGGAGGCTAGTTGCCATCCAATCACTTTCGACTATTAAAAAGGGCACTAGCCCTTTGAATTTGCAATAGAATGAGCTTGTTTGGAAGTTTCTACGACAACGCCTTCTATAAAAACCTTATATGACCCTAGGGCATAACTTAAAACCCTTGCCCTCGGGGGTTATAGGGGAGTATCCTCCTGTAAAACATATTTTCTATCTGGAAATCAACTACGTTCAACAAAATGGCTATCTCAAAATTTTGCCCTCCAATCACTTTCGACTATTAAAAAGGGCACTAGCTCTTTGAATTTCCAATCGAATGAGCCCCTTTTGAAGTTTCTACGACAACGCCTTCTATAAAAACCTTATATGCCCCCAGGGGATAACTTAAAACCCTTGCCTGAGGGTTGTGGGGAGTATTCTCCTCAAAAATATATTTTCTATCTGGAAATCAACTACGCTGAACAAAATGGCTATCTCAAAATTTTGATTGGATTTTTTGGGGGGAATCATGGGCGTAGGGGGGGGGGGGCTAGTTGCCTTTCATTAAAACTTTATATGCCCCAGGGCATAACTTACAACCCTTGCCCTGAGGGCTGTGCAGGGGGGGTTTGTCATCCTTAAAGACCTAATTTCCTAAGCTTTCAACTACGTTGAATAAAATGGCTATCTAAAAATTTTGATTGGATGTGTTTGGGGAAAAGGTGAGCTTGAGAGGGGGTTTAGTTGCCCTCAAATCACTTTCGACTATTAAAAAGGGGACTAGCCCTTTGAATTTCAAGTTGAATGAGCACTTTTTCAAGTTTCTACGACAAAGATTTCAATATAAAAACCTTATATGCCCAAAGGGCATAACTTATAATCCTTGCCCTAAGGGTTGTGGGGGAGAGTCCTCCTAAAAAATATATTTTCTATCTGGAAATCCACTACGCTGAATCAATGGGTATCTTATAATTTTTGTTGGATGTGTTTGGGGGAATGTTGGGCGTGGGGGGCTAGTTGCCCTCCAATCACTTTCGACTATTAAAAAGGGCTCTAGCCCTTTGAATTTCTAATCAAATTGGCCTTTTTTGAAGTTTTTACAACGCCTTCTATAAGAACCTTATATGCCCCCAGGGCATAACTTAAAACCCTTGCCCTGAGGGTTATGGGGGATTGTCCTCCTCAAAAACATATTTTCTATCTGGAAATCAACTAAAATGAACAAAATGGCTATCTCAAAATTTTGATTGGTTGGGTTTGGGGGAATGATGGGTGTGGGGGGGGGCTAATTGCTCTCCAATCACTTTCGAATATTAAAAATGGCACTAGCCCTTTGAATTTCCAATCAAATGAGCCCCTTTTAAAGTTTCTACGACAACGCCTTCTATAAAAACCTTATATGCCCCCAGGGCATAACTTAAAACCCTTGCCCTGAGGGTTTTGGGGGAGTGCGCTCCTCAAAAACATATTTTCTATTAGGAAATCAACTACGCAGAACAAAATGTCTATCTCAAAATTTTTATTGGATGTGTTTGGGGTAATGATGTGCACGGGGGGGTGCTAGTTGCCCTCCAATCACTTTCAACTATTAAAAAGGGCGCTAGCCCTTTGAATTTCCAATCGAATGAGCCTTTTTTGAAGTTTCTACGACAACGCTTTCTATAAAAACTTTATACGCCCCCAGGGCATAACTTAAAACCCTTGCCCTGAGGGTTGTGGGGGAGTTTCTTCCTCAAAAACATATTTTCTATCTGGAAATCAACTACGCTGAACAAAATGGCTATCCCAAAATTTTTATTGGATGTGTTAGGGGGAATGATGGGCGCGGGGGGGGGGGCTTGTTTGCCTCTAATCATTGTCAACTATTAAAAAGAGCACTAGCCTGATCAATTTTAAATCAATTTAGCCCTTTTTGAAGTTCATACGACAAAAATTTCTTTAAAAACCATATATGCCCCCAGGGCATAACTTAAAACCCTTACCCTGAGGGTTGTGGGGGAGATTCTTCCTCAAAAAAACATTTTCTATCTGGAAATCAACTACGCTGAACAAAATGGCTATCTCAAAATATTGATTGGATGTGTTTGGGGGAATAATGCACGTGGGGGGGGGGGGGCTAGATCCTTTCATTAATGTGTCTGGGGAAAAGGTGAGCGTGAGAGGGGGGTTAGTTGCCCTCAAATTACTTTCGAGTATTAAAAAGGGTACTAACCCTTTTAATTTCAAATCGAATGAGCCCTTTTTCAAGTTTCTACGACAAAGATTTCAATAAAAACCTTATATTCCCCCAGGGCATAACTTATAATCCTTGCCCTGAGGGTTGTGGGGTAGTGTCCTCCTCAAAAATATATTTTCTATCTGGAAATCAACTACGCTGAACAAAATGGGTATGTCAAACATTTTATTTGATGTGTTTGGGAAAATGATGGTTGGTGGGGGGCTAGTTGCCCACCAATCAGTTTCGACTATTAAAAAGGGCATTAGCCCTTTGAATTTCCAATCGAATGAGCTTTTTTTTGAAGTTTCTACGACAACAGTAGCCCCCAGGATCTTGTGGGTTGTGTCGACCCCTTATCCCCTTATGGCTATCTCAAAAGTTCCATCGGATGGATTTCGAGAAAAGAAGGAAGTAGGGGGCTCGTTCCTTTCCAGTCCCTCTTGACTCTTAAAAAGATAGCTAGAACTTTCGACTCTTAATTGGATGAGCCCCTTCCGAAGTATATACTACCACCCCTTTCATAAAAAACCTTATTTGCCCCGGGGCATAATTTACAAAACTTGCCCCCTGGTTCTGTGGGTTTTGTAAGCACCAGAGTTTTTGTTTTATGATCTTTAGTCTATTTAAAACAAAATGAATATCTCAATATTTTTTTCTGATGCATATGGGGAAAAAAGGGTGTGAGAGGAGGGGGGCTAGTTGCCATCCGATCACTTTGACTCCTAAAAAGGAAATTCAAATTTTCAATTTCTAATCATTTGAGTCCCTCTCGAAGGTTATGCGACTACCTCTTCCGAATAAATCTTATATGCCCCCAGGAGATAAGTTACAACCCTTCCCCTGGACTCTGGAGGCTATGTTGACCCCAAAGTTTTGTTATCTGATCGTTGGATTATTTCGAACAAAGCGGCTATCTCAAATTTTTTATTGAATGTAATTGCTGAAAACAGAGTGTGTGGGAGGGGGGGGGTAGATACCCTCTAATCACTTTTGACTCTTAAAAAAGAAACTAGAACTTTCAATTTTCAATCAAATGAGCCCCCTCAGAAGTCTATACGATCATCCCTTCCACAAAAACTTTATATTACCCCGGTGCACAGCTTATAACACCTGCTCCTGGGCTCAGGGGGGTTGTATAAACCCAGGAGCTTTTGCTATCTGGATATTTGAATTTTGAACAATTTTTAACGAAATGGCAATCTCAAAATTCTTATCGGCTACGTTTGGGGAACGAAGGGTGAGGGTGGCTAGTTGCCATCTAATCTCTTTTTGCTCTTAAAAAATGAACTAGCACTTTCAATTTCAATCAAATGAGCCCCCTCTGATTTTCCTACGAGCACCCCTTCCATAAAAACCGTATGCCCCCAGGGCATAACTTACAACGCCTGCTCTCTGGGCGGTTGCGTCGACTTTAGTGTTTTTGGGTATCTGATCTTTGAACTATTTTGAATTAATGACTACCTCAAAATTTCATCAGATGCATTTGGGGAAAAAGGGCGCGGGGGGCTAATTGCCCTCCGATCCCTTTTGACTCTTAAAAAGGGAACTAGAACTTCCAATTTCCAATCGAATGAGCCCCCTCCGAAGCTTATACAACCAACCCTTCCATATGAAGTGTCTCTGGGGAAAAAATAATAATAATAATAAAATACTGGAGGCTGATGTATTTTACTATAGGCAACGCTATAGCGTTGCCTCTGATTAATCTCAAACGGAATTAAACAAAAAACATTATAATACAAACAAAAACATTAGAATTAATTTTAAACAAAATAAAATTTAATTTTATTTAATGATATTTTTAGTCCCTTCTTCCTTCCAAAAGAGAAATCTGTTGCCGTGGGATCTGTTTTGCTATTGAAAAAGTACACTAGAAATCAAAATTTCGATTCGCCGTTTTCAATTTCTTTTTATCATTACTTCGGTACGAGTGCCCATTGAGCAAAGCCCAAAATGAATTTGATTCTTCACCCTACGACAAATCGGAAGCTAGTTATTTTTTTTTACCACTTGTAATACTGTTTTCCTATGTTTTATTTAGAAAAAGTTTTTTACAGGTATGATAGTGGCAAAAGAAGTGGATCGTCCAAAACACATATTGAATACCATTCCCCAGTTTCTAGCCCTTTGTTAATAAAACCCACAGAATATACTTGGGAAGATGACCAAGGACACATTGATCATGTTCCCATGAGAAGTGGAAGAGTAGGTAAGATGATTTTTTCAAAATAAAATACGATTTTTCTTCTGGTCTTGGCCCTAGACTGAAAAAACAAAATAAGTATCGTTCAGCACTCATTGTGCTTCTTTCAAAATATTTAAGTCACACCTGTCTTAACTAATGTTTTTAGCGATTATGGATATCATATTTTCGAGAGGATGGACGAAGTACTATTAAGTTTTCCTCCAACTCCCCATTTTTTTGTTGGAAAGAAAAATACTTCAAAAACATATTGGATTAAGTCTGATTTACAGAATCCTGAAAGAAGGGCTTCATTATTTTTTTTTGAAAATCTATTTTTTATATATCGAGCAAAAAATAACATTTTTGCTCATTATTAAATTCGAAAGCGATAGAAACGCAAAAAAGCTCCCAGGGGAGGTGATAGAGCTGAAAGTGATGTTTACACAATATAACTTTAAAAATTAATCGTGTATAGCAAAACATTTTCTATCGTTATAATTATACGTAAGCTTTTTTTATAAAAGAAAGGCCCATTTTTTGCATAGCCTAGGCTTAACTGATTGAAAGGGAGTTTTAATTTTTTTTTTCGTATTTTGCTGCAAAACCAAGTAAAAGGTCATATTGTTTGCTATTTTGTGAGAAGTGTTGTTTTCTATTTTTATGAGAAATAGCACAACTGATATTATTCTAGAATTCATAACTTTACAAGAAATATACTCAAAACAAGAAACATTCAATTGTTGGTACCGTTAAGATAAGTGAGAAAGAGGAAAAGTTAAAGACCACAAAAAATACAAAGCTATTGAGAGAAGAGCTGTAACCTCACTCCAGAGATGATGGGTATCTAGGGCTATTCTATCTAATTGAAATTGAGCTTGAAATATTGTATTGTTGTACCCAAGGAGCTTATCTCATACTTAGTTCCTTCGTTGACAAAAGCTAATATTGGTTCTCTAAGAGACAAACATTTCCAGGATCCTTAGAGTTTTTGAGTCTAGAGTCCTGGGAGATTATAATTCTAGCACCACTCGTACCAAAACATGTACCTGTTGAAAAAATTAAGTCCTTTATTGCAGCTATTCGAGCAGTCAAGAGGATACTGTTTGCCCACAACGCTGAAGTGTGATCATTGACCTAGATGTTTCTGAAATTTGGAATATTTCATAGGCAGCGCGATCGCGCTGCCTAAGCAAAGAACGATGGGGGCACAATGTATTAGTTTTTTTCCTCCTTACCCGGGCACTTTGTATCGAAGGGGTCGTAGAAACTTCGATAAGGGCTCATTCAATTGGAAATTGGAGTGCCCTTTTTAATAGTCAGAAGTGATTGGAGGGCAACCAGCCCCTCCCCCACGCCCATCATTCCCCCAAACACATCCAATCAAATTTTTGAGATAGCCATTTTGTTCTGCGTAGTTGATCTCCAGGTAGAAAATATGTTTTTGAGGAGGACACTCCCCCACAACCCTCGGGGCAAGGGTTTTAAGTTATGCCCTGAGGGCATATAAGAACGATGTTGGCACAATGTATCATTTTTTCCTTTAGAAAAGGGCACTTCGTCGAAGAAATTTCCGTAGAAACTTCAAAAAGGGCTCATTCTATTGGAAATTGGAGTGGCGTGTGCCCTTTTTAATAGTCGAAAGTGATTAGAGGGCAAATAGCCCCCCCCCCCAACGCCCATCATTCTCCCAAACGCACCCAATCAAAATTTTGAGATAGCCATTTTGTTCAGCATAGTTGACTTCCATATAGAAAATATGTTTTTGAGGAGGATACTCCCCCACAACCCTCGGGGCAAGGGTTTTAAGTTATGCCCTGGGGGCATATAAGGTTTTTATAGAAGGCGTTATCGTAGAAACTTCAAAAAAGGCTCATTCGATTGGAAATTCAAAGGGCTAGTGCCCTTTTTGATAATCGAATGGGATTGGAGGGCAACTCGCCCCCCCCCCCCCCCAACGCCGATCATTCCCCCAAACACATCCAATCAAAATTTCGAGATTGCCATTTTGTTCAGCGTTGTTGATTTCCAGATAGAAAATATTTTTTCGAGGAGGACACTCACTCCACAACCCTTGGGACAAGGATTTTAAGTTATGCCCTGAGGGTGTATAAGAAAGATGTTGGCACATTGTATCATTTATTTTTTTTCCCTTTAGAACAGGGTACTTCGATCGTAGAAGTTGTCTTAAAAACTTTGAAAATGGCTCATTCAATTGGAAATTGGAGTGGCTTGTGCCCTTTTCAATAGTCGAAAGTGATTGGAAGGCAAATAAAACCCCTTCCACGCCCACCATTTTCCGAAACACATGAAATCAAAATTTTGAGATAGCCATTTCGTTCAGCGTAGTTGATTTCCAGATAGAAATTATGTTTTTGAGGAGGACATTCCCCCACAGCCTTCAGAGCAAGGATTGTAAGTTATTGTAAGTTATATGGTTTTTATGGAAGGCGTTGTCGTAGAAACTTCAAAAAAAGGCTCTTTTGATTGGAAATTCAAAGGGCTAGTGTTCTTTTTAATAGTCGAAAGGAATTGGAGGGCAACTACCCCCCCCCACCCCAGCGCCCATCATTCCCCCAAACACATTTAATCAAGATTTCGCGATTGGCATTTTGTTCAGCGTAGTTGATTTACAGATAGAAATTGTGTTTTTGAGGAAGACAGTCCCCCACAGCCTTCAGGGCAAGGGTTGTAAGTTATTCCCTGGGGGCATATAAGGTTTTTATAGAAGGCGTTGTCGCAGAAACTTCAAAAAAGGTTTATTTGATTGGAAATTCAAAGGGCTAGTGCCCTTTTTAATAGTCAAAAGTGATTGGAGGGCAAATTATGTCTTTGAGGATGACAACCTCCTCACAGCCCTAAGGACTGGGGTTGTAAGTTATGCCCTGGGGGCATAAAAAGTTTTTCATAGAACGCATTGTCGTAAAACTTCAAAAAGGGCTCATTCGATTAGAAATTGAAATGGCTGGAGGCCTTTTTAATAGTTTAAAGAAATTGAAAGACAACCAACACCCCTTCCACGCCCACCATTTCCCCAAACACATCCAATCCACCCTATAGTCTTCAGGGCAAGGGTTATAAGTTATGCCCTGGAGGCATATAAGTTTTCATTGAAATCTTTGTCGTAGAAACTTGAAAAAGAGCTTATTCGATTAGAAATTGAAAGATCTAGTGCCCTTTTTAATAGTCGAAAGTTATTTGAGGGCAACTAGCCCCCCTCTCTTGGCCAACTTTTCCCCAAACACATCCAATCAAAATTTTTAGATAGCCATTTTGTTCAGTGTTGTAGATTTCCAGATAGAAATCACGTTTTTGAGGAGGACACTCCCCCACAGCCCTCAGGGCAAGGGTTGTAAGTTATTCCCTGGGGGCATATTAGTTTTTTTTTATAAAACGTATCGTCATAGAAACTTCCAAATGGACTCATTCGATTGAAAATATAAATGGCAAGTGCCCTTTTTAATAGTCGAAAGTGATTGGAAGTCACCTAACACCCCCTTCATGTCCACCATTCCCCCATGCATATCCAATCAAAATTTTTAGATAGCCATTTTATTCCACGCAGTTTAAAGTTCAGGAGATTATACCTTTGAGCAGGACACTCCCCCCACAGTCTTCAGGGCAAGGGTTATAAGTTACGCCCTCAGGGTATATAAAGTTTTATCGAAATCTTTGTCGTAGAAATTTGAAATAGGGCTCATTCGATTGGAAATTCAAAGGGCTAGTGCCCTTTTTAATAGTCAAAAGTAATTTGAGGGCAACTAACCTTTTCTTAACCCTTTTCTAACCTTTTTAACCTCTCACGCCCACCTTTTCCCCAAACACATCCAATCAAAATTTTTAGATAACTGTTTTATTCAACGAAGTTTAAAGTTTTGGAAATCAGGCCCTTAAGGATGAAAACCCATCCCCCCCCCACAACCCTCAGGGCAAGGGTTGTAAGTTATGCCCTTATATAAAGCGATGTTGTAAAAACATCAAAAAGGGCTCATTCAATTGATAATTAAAAGGGATAATACCCTTTTAATAGTTGAAAATGATTGAAGGGCAACTAACCCCCCTCTCACGCCCACCATTTCCCCAAGCACATCCAATCAAAATTTTGAGATATTCATTTTGTTCAACGTTTGCACAAAATTTGCACTTTACTGAAAAAAATATAAAGTTTTTACTTTTATAACTTTAATAAATCAAGTAATATTAACATTTTAATGACTAAATATCAGTACATGTATATTAAACTGACAATGCACATTCATTTGTATTTTTCAGTAAAGTGCGAGTTTTGTTCTAGCCTTGGGAAGGCATAGAATTTTTGCGCCGAACTTATGATAATTTCTGCTCTCTTTGAGTTTGACTCGGTTATTTATTGTAATTTCTGTTCGTTTTTGGTTTCATTTATTTATCGATGCTGATTTGTGGTAGATTCAAGCTTGGTAGATTATTTTATTTTAATTTTGCTAATTTTTTTTTTAATGAAGTTCTTTACTTTTCTTTTTAAAACTTTTTTTATGGAAATTTTTTTAAAATTAAGCTCGGATAAAGCGTTGCCCAAACTTTCCTAAGGTTTGCAACTAAAAATTTAAGGACATTGCTTATTCGATCCTTTCTCTTTTGGGGATTGAAGAAAAGATAATATACCTATTGCACATCAAGGTTAGGTAACGAGGAAAACTATTGGCACGATTTTTGTGGTGAAAACTGGAGGACCCCAAAAAACCCAACTTACACTAAAGTAGTAAGTACATATGGAATTTGCGTGCGCCCCTAGGAATCTCTATGTTATTTGCTTACGCCTCTACACCTTTTCAAAGAGAGTGACTATCCCCATGCATGTAGGTAATACTTCTACAAGACATTACACCTTTTCAAAGAGAATATTGTAGCTATGGAATCCGGTTAATAACCTGTAGCTTAAAGGTATCTGAGATCTCGCCCCAGTATCGCATACACTATTAGAGATATCAAAATGATATCTCATTTGCATTAAGCTAACTCAATTTGCGAAAAGGTATTCCATTTGCAAAACTCTGCTCTGATTGAATTGTCGCCGACAATGGGTCGAAAACGACATGTAATCACTGCTAAGCCTTTTGTTATTGCTAGAGGATTACCCAATTCACTTCTTAGTGTTAACTGATAGAGTTCCAAATACGAACATTTTGAAAAGCAGAAAAGCAAGCATTTTGAAAAGCATTTTGAAAAGGGGTAATTAGTGATTGGATAATTTTTTAACATGCAATCTCTGAATAAAATATTTTTGGAGCATGTACTTGACGATGGGGAAAAGGGGTTAAAATGATTAGCACTTACGAGCGAGGACCCCCCACCCACTGGTTCCTGGCAGTAGGCTACGCATATCAAGTTGAAAATTTGACAGATGTTATTCTACAAGACGGAAATACTTTGCTTGAAGCTATAGATTAGCATTTGCAAAAAGGTGGTAATTAGTGATTGGATAATTTTTTTTAACATGAAATCTCTGAATAAATATTTTTGGAGGGATGGGATGATGGGAGAAGGATTTCTTAGAGTACTTATAGTGCTGTACTGTGGGTCGACTTGCTATCGAAAAAAACACCGTATGGTTGAATAAAAGGAATTCAAATATTTTTCCTATGAAATAGACTGTCGTGTTGTAGCATTAGGTTGATGGCAGAAGGATCTCTTAGAGTAGCTATAGTGTGATAGTGGAGGGCGAGTTGCTAGCAAATGTGCATTGACTTACCATACAGGTTTCTGGGCCAACAACACAGGTTTCTGGGCCAACCAGACAGGTTTCTGGGCCAACCAGACAGGTTTCTGGGCTAATAGGGTTATGGAAATACTGTGGGTACAACTAAATGGAAATACCTGACTTGGCAAACCAGGCAGGTTTCTGGCCCAACCAGACAGGTTTCTGGGCCAACCAGACAGGTTTCTGGGCTAATAAGTGTATGGAAATACTGTGGGTACACCATATACAGCAACCTAAATGAAATTTGAGGGTCGATTAAGGGAAATTAAGTCACTATTCTAGTTTTTCTAAACCAGTATTGCCTATAACTTAATATATTCAAATATTTTTTGATAACTTGTTTGGTGATTGGATTTGAATAAAAGGAATTCAATTATTTTACCTATAAAATAGACTGTCGTGTTGTGGCACTTCACAGGTGGAGAATATTTGCTAAATTTGAAACACATGAACTATTTAATTAGCATAGGAAGCTTTTTCAATAATGCTGCGAATTCCAGAGCCCCCTATCTGGACAGATACAACCCCCTCACCCCCCCCCCCCCACCCTGGCCTTACATTCTCTTGATTTTTCAAAGTTCATTTTGAATTTCTTTCATTGAAATGCAAGAGTTGGATTATTTAAGTAGTGTTTTGTCGTCGTTTACCATTTCACAGTTACATTCTCTTGATTTTTCATAGTTCATTTTGAATTTCTTTCGTTGAAATGAACGAGTTGGATTATTTCAGTAGTGTTTTGTCGTGGTTTACCTTGTCACAGTTACATTCTCTTGATTTTTCAAAGTTCATTGTGAATTTATTTCATTGAAATGCAAGAGTTGGAATATTTCAGTATTGTTTTGTCGTCGTTTACCTTGTCACAGTTACATTCTCTTGATTTTTCAAAATTCATTTTGAATTTCTTCCATTGAAATGCAAGAGTTGGAATATTTCAGTAGTGTTTTGTCGTCGTTTACCTTGTCACAGTTACATTCTCTTGATTTTTTAAAGTTCAGTGTCGATTTCTTTAGTTGAAATGCAAGGGTTGGAATATTTCAGTAGTGTTTTGACATTATTTCCCTTGTCACAGTTACATTTTCTTAATTTTTCAAAGCTCATTTTGAATTTCTATCGTTGAAATGCAAGATTTGGATTATTTCAGTAGTGTTTTGTCATGGTTTACCATTTCACAGTTACATTCTCTTGATTTTTCATAGTTCATTTTGAATTTCTTTCGTTGAAATCAACGAGTTGGAATATTTCAGTAGTGTTTTGTCGTCGTTTACCTTGTCACAGTTACATTCTCTTGATTTTCCAAAGTTCATTTTGAATTTCTTTCATTGAAATGCAAGAGTTGGAATATTTCAGTAGTGTTTTGTCGTCGTTTACCTTGTCACAGTTACATTCTATTAATTTTTCAAAGTTCAGTGTCGATTTCTTTCGTTGAAATGCAAGAGTTGGAAAATTTCAGTAGTGTTTTTACATGATTTACCTTTTCACAGTTACATTATCTTAATTTTTAAAAGTTCATTTTGAATTTCTATCGTTGAAATGCAAGAGCTGGAATATTTCAGTAGTGTTTTGTTGTGGTTTACCTTGTCACAGTTATATTTTCATGATTTTTCAAATTTAATTTTGAATTTCTTTCATTGAAATGCAAGACTTGGATTATTTCAGTAGTGTTTTGTAGTGGTTTACCTTGTCACAGTTACAATCTCTTGATTTTCAAAGTTCATGTTGAATTTAATTCATTGAAATGTAGGATGTGGATTATCATAGTAGTGTTTGTCAAGTGTTACCTTTTTTCACTAACATTCTAATTATTTTATTAAGTTAATTTTGGGTTTCTATCATAGCAATGTATGAGCTTAAATATATAGTACTTTTTTGTCATGGTGTGCATTTTCGCAGAAACTTTTTATTGATTAGTCAAATCTCCCTATTTATTACCTTTGTGGTAATGAAAGACTTATACTATTTCAGCAGTGTCTTGTCGTGGCTTATCTTGTCACAATCGTATTCACTTGATTTTTCGAAGTTCATTTTGAATTTCTTTCGTGAGATTCAAGAGTTTGAATATTTCAGTAGTGTTTTGTTGTGGTTTACCTTGTCACAGTTACATTTTCTTGATTTTTCAAAGTTGATTTTGCATTTATTTTACTGAAATGCAAGAGTTGAAACATTTCAGTAGTGTTTTGTCATGGTTTACCTTGTCACAGTTACATTCTCGTGATTTTTCAAAGTTCATTTTGAATTTCTTTCGTTGAAATGCAAGAGTTGGAATATTTAAATAGTGTTTTGTTGTGGTTTATCGTGTCACTGTTACATTCTCTTGATTTTTCAAAGTTCATTTTGCTTTTTTTCATTGAAATGCAAGAGTTGGATTATTTCAGAAGTATTTTATCATGGTTTACCCTGTCACAGCTTCATTCTCTTGATTTTTCAAAGTTCATTTTGAATTTCTTTCGTTGAAATGCAAGAGTTGGAATAATTCAGTAGTGTTTTGTCGTGGTTTACCCTGTCACACTTTCAATCTCTTAATTTTTCAAAGTTCATTTTGAATTTCTTTCATTGAAATGCAAGAGTTGGATTATTTCAGTAGTGTTTTGTCAAGGTTTACCATTTCACAGTTACATTCTCTTGATTTTTCATAGTTCATTTTGAATTTCTTTCGTTGAAATGAACGAGTTGGAATATTTCAGTAGTGTTTTGTCGTCGTTTACCTTGTCACAGTTACATTCTCTTGATTTTTCAAAGTTCATTTTGAATTTTTTTCATTGAAATGCAAGAGTTGGAATATTTCAGTAGTGTTTGATCGTCGTTTACCTAGTCACAGTTACATTCTCTTGATTTTTCAAAGTTCATTTTGAATTTCTTTCATTGAAATCCAAGAGTTGGAGTATTTCAGTAGTGTTTTGTCGTCGTTTACCTTGTCACGGTTACATTCTCTTAATTTTTCAAAGTTCAGTGTCGATTTCTTTCGTTGAAATGCAAGGGTTGGAATATTTCAGTAGTGTTTTGACATGATTTACCTTGTCACAGTTACATTTTTATTTTTCAAAGCTCATTTTGAATTCTATCGTTGAAATCAAGAACTGGAATATTTCAGTAGTGTTTGTTGTGGTTTACGCACAGTTACATTTTCATGATTTTCAAAGTTCATTTTGAATTTCTTTCATTGAAATGCAAGAGCTGGAATATTTCAGTAGTGTTTTGTCGTGGTTTACCATGTCACAGTTACATTCTCTTGATCTTCAAAGTTCATTGTGCATTTCATTCATTGAAATGCAAGAGTTGGAATATTTCAGTAGTATTTTGTTGTGGTTTACCTTGTCACAGTTACATTCTCTTAATTTTTCAAAGTTCATTTTGAATTTCTTTCGTTAATATTCATGATTTGAAACACTTCAGTTGTGTTTTGTCAAGGTTTACTTTTTCACAATTACATTCTTGTGATTTTTCAAAGTTAATTTTGAATTTCTTTAGTTGAAATGCAAGAGTTGCAATATTTCAGTAGTGTTTTGTTGTGGTTTATCGTGTCACGGTTACATTCTCTTGATTTTTCAAAGTTAATTTTGATTTTTTTCATTGAAATGCAAGAGTTGGATTATTTCAGTAGTGTTTTATCATGGTTTACTCTGTCATAGCATCATTCTCTTGATTTTTCAAAGTTCATTTTGAATTTCTTTCATTGAAATGCAAGAGTTGGAATAATTCAGTTGTGTTTTGTCGTTGTCTACCCTGTCACACTTTCATTCTCTTAATTTTTCAAAGTTTATTTGAATTTCTTTCATTGAAATGCAAGAGTTGGATTATTTCAGTAGTGTATTGTGGTTTACCATATCGCAGTTACATTCTCTTGATTTTTCAAAGTTCATTTTGGATTTCTTTCATTGAAATGCAAGAGTTGGATTATTTCAGTAGTGGTTAGTTGTGGTTTACCATTTCACAGTTACATTCTCTTGATTTTTCAAAGTTAATTTTGGATTTCTTTCGTTGAAATGCAAGAGTTGGAATATTTCAGTAGTGTTTTGTCATGATTTACCTTATCACAGTTACATTCTATTAATTTTCAATGTTCATTTTGAATTTCTATCGTTAAAATACATGAGTTGGAATATTTCAGTAGTGTTTTGTTGCGGTTTATCTTCTCACAGTTACATTTTCTTGATTTTTCAAAGTTCATTTTGGATTTCTTTCATTGAAATGCAAGAGTTGTATTATTTCACAAGTGTTTTGTCGTGGTTTACCTTGTCGCACTTACATTCTCTTGATTTACAAAGTTCATTGTGAATTTCTTTATTTTAAATGCAAGAGTTAGAATATTTCAGTAGTGTTTTGTCATGGTTTACCTTGTCACAGTTACATTCTCGTGATTTTCAATGTTCATTGCGGATTTCTTTCATTGAAATGCAAGAGTTGGAATATTTCAGTAATGTTTTGTTGTAGTTTACCATGTCGCAGTTACATTTTCTTGATTTTTCAAAGTTCATTTTGAATTTCATTCCTTGAAATGCAAGAGTTGGAATATTTCAGTTGTGTTTTGTTGTAGTTTAACTTGTCACTGTTACATTCTCTTGATTTTTCAATGTTCATTTTGAATTTCTTTCATTGAAATGCATGAGTTGGAACATTTCAGTAGTGTTTTGTCGTGGTTTACCTTGTCACAGTTACATTCTCGTGATTTTTCAAAGTTCATTTTGAATTTCGTTCGTTGAAATGCAAGAGTTGGAATATTTCAGTAGTGTTTTGTTGTGGTTTATCGTGTCACAGTTACATTCTCTTGATTTTTCAAAGTTCATTTTGATTTTTTTCATTGAAATGCAAGAGTTGGATTACTTCAGTAGTGGTTTATCGTGGTTTACCTCGTCACAGCTACATTTTCTTGATTTTTCAAAGTTCATTTTTGATTTCTTTCGTTGAAATGCAAGTGTTGGAATAATTCAGTAGTGTTTTGTCGTGGTTTATCCTCTCACAAGTTCATTCCCTCGATTTTTCAAAGTTAATTTGTATCTATTTCATTGAAATGCAAGAGTCGGATTATTTAAGTAGTGTATTGTCGTGGTTCACCATGTCACAGATACATTCTTATATTTTTTCAAAGTTCATTTTGAATTTCTTTCGTTGCAAAAAAAGAGTTGGAATATTTCAGAAGTGTTTTGTCATGGTTTACCATGATACAGTTACATTCTCTCGATTTTTCAAAGTTCTTTTGAATTTCTTTCATTGAAATGCAAGAGTTGGATTATTTCAGTAGTGTTTTGTCATGATTTACCATTTCACAGTTACATTCTTTTGATTTTTCAAAGTTCATTTTCGATTTCTTTCGTTGAAATGTAAGAGTTGGATTATTTCAGTAGTGTTTCGTCGTGGTTTACCTTGTCACAGTCACATTCTCTTAATTTTTCAAAGTTCATTTTGAATTTCTTTCATTGAAATGCAAGAGTTGGAATATTTCAGTAGTGTTTTGTCATGTTTTACATTGTCGCAGTTACATTCTCTTAATTTTTCAAATTTCATTTTTAATTTCTTTCATTGAAATGCAAGAGTTGGATTATTTCAGTAGTGTTTTGTCATGGTTTACCATTTCACAGTTACATTTTCTTGATTATTCAAAGTTCATTTTCGATTTCTTTCATTGAAATGTAAGAGTTGGATTATTTCAATAGTGTTTTGTCATGATTTATCATTTCACAGTTACATTCCCTTGATTTTTCAAAGTTTATTTTCAATTTCTTTCGTTGAAATGTAAGAGTTGGATTATTTCAGTAGTGTTTCGTCGTGGTTTACATTGTCACAGTTACATTCTCTTAATTTTTCAAAGTTCATTTTGAATTTCTTTCGTTGAAATGCAAGAGTTGGAATTTTTTTTTTCATAAAACAAACTATTTTTTTAAACTTCAAAATTATTCAATTTTATCTATTTTTTATCTTTTTCTTTTCTACATATCTTAAAATGACAAAATATCTTTCTTGAATTCACCTCTTGGATACACAATACAGAAATTAAAAAAAAATGTAATTTCCAGACTTCATTTGCATGCAAGAGATACCGAGAGTTCTATGACTCCTCCCCGCAATGGATTCTAAGGGTTTTGTGACTCCTCCCCAAAATGAATTCAGATGCTTTTAGGAGTCATCCGCCTTGCCATAACTCCATTCGACCTTGAGCGAAGGTATAAAAGTTTGATGATGTATTTCTCTTCTTAACAACTACATTAATAGCTTCCAAGATGATAGGACTCTATGATACAGAATTTATCGGTTTGAAAAAATCATCTTGTGTTGTTATATTTGAATGTGCATTTTTATTATTGCCAATGAAACTCGAAGAAATCGACTGTCATCATTGGATAGTGAACTACAACATGTATGAGTATTGTAAAAGCTTGTGGAGTACTACATACATCATATAAACAGACTGGCATTCTACGATAGAGTGATTACACCACTTAATAATAGTGGTCAGGAACTTAGAAATGTCCAGGAGGAAGTCAGTGAAATTTGCAGGTTTTTCGGGGTTGAAGCACTCTATGTAAAGGGTAATGTACCTACAGATAAAGTTTTAATTCAAAAATGTGACCCTAGGATTCCACTTTTCAATCTAGAAGAATTTAAGTGTCCTAAATTTGAAGGGGTTTATCATCGTCCTGAAGACGAGGTCTGGTTCTTCGCGCACTGGATATCTAAGGACATACCTGATCGTGATAAATGCATTAGACATGGTAAAAACTATTCTATATCATGGGACCATCGTTTCTGAATGTTTAAGAGTGAACGTGTGTAAGACTATGTGTCATAATAAAATTTTGTATTAATATTCTTCATAGCATTATTTCATTAAAAATATATTATGCATTACATTGTTATGTTTTCATTATTTTTAGAGTAAGCTAGCATATCAACAGTTTAGAATGTATATTAAAACATCGGAGATTTGAGAAAAGGAATTTGCATACATCTATTGTCAGACACATGAGGTAACATTGACAAAATCTAGGTATCAGAATCAATAAATTCTTTATCAACATCCGTTGTTGGATATGTCATTATGTCATTATGAAAAAATTGTAACTAGGTAAGTAAGTAAGTAAGTAAAAAACTCTTTCTTGAATTCACCTCTTGGATACACAAAGAAGACATTTCATTCAAGAAAATATGAAAATATTTGTAAGTAAGTAACACAATCTTTCTTGAAGTCACCCCTTCGATACACAATACGGATACTTTATTCAAGAAATTATGAAAAAATCGCAAATAAGTAACAAACTCTTTCTTGAATTCCCCATTTGGATGCACAATACAGAAATTTAATTCAAGAAATTATGAAAAAAAAATGTAAGTATGTAAGTAAAAAACTCTATGTTTTTTCTGCATCAATTGTCGGATATGTTGAATAAAATATGCAAAGTCGACATAGCTTTATTTTATTTTTAAGGTTAATTTAGACGAGGTTACGTGCGCGCACATAACCTCGTCTAAATTAACCTTAAAAAATGAAATCAAGCTATGTCGACTTTGCATATTTTATTCAACATATCCGACAATTGATGCAGAAAAAACATAGAGTTTGTTACTTCCTTACTTACATTTTTTTCATAATTTCTTGAATTAAATTTCTGTATTGTGCATCCAACTGGGGAATTCAAGAAAGAGTTTGTTACTTACTTGCGATTTTTTCATAATTTCTTGAATTAAGTATCTGTATTGTGTATCCAAGGGGTGACTTCAAGAAAGAGTGTGTTATGTACTTACAAATATTTTCATATTTTCTTGAATGAAATGTCTTCTTTGTGTATCCAAGAGGTGAATTCAAGAAATAGTTTTTTACTTACTTACTTACTTTCTACTTACTTACAATTTTCTCATAATGACATAATGACATATCCAACAACGGATGTTGATAAAGAATTTATTCATTCTGATACCTAGATTTTGTCAATGTTACCTCATTTGTCTGACAAAACATGTATGCAAATTCCTTTTCTCAAATCTTCGATGTTTTAATATACATTCTGAACTGTTGATATGCTAGCTTACTATAAAAATAATGAAAACATAACAATGTAATGCATAATATATTTTTAATGAAATAATGCTATGCAGAATATTAATACAAAATTATATTATGACACATAGTCATACACACGTTCACTCTTAAACATCCAGAAACGATGGTCCCTTAATATAGAATAGTTTTTACCATGTCTAATGCATTTATCACGATCAGGTATGTCCTTAGGTATCCAGTGCGCGAAGAACCTGACCTCGTCTTCAAGACGATGATAAACCCCTTCAAATTTAGGACACTTAAATTCTTCTAGATTGAAAAGTGGAATCCTAGGGTCAAACTTTTGAATTAAAACTTTATCTGTAGTTACATTACCCTTTACATAGAATGCTTCAACCCCGAAGAAGCTGCAAATTTCACTGATTTCCTCCTGGACATTTCTAAGTTCCTGACCACTATTATTAAGTGGTGTAATCAGTCTATCGTAGAATCTCAGTCTGTTTATACGATTTAATGTAGTACTCCACAAGCTTTTATCATACTCATACATGTTGTAGTTCACTATCCAATGATAATAGTCGTTTTCTTTGAGTTCCATTGACAATAATAAAAATGCGCATTCAAATACAACACCACAAGATGATTTTTTCAAACCGATAAATTCTGTGTCATAGAGTCCTATCATCTTGGAAGATATTAATGTACTTTTTAAGAAGAGAAATACATCATCAAACTTTTATACCTTCGCACAGGGTCGAATGGAGTTGTGGCTAGGGGGATGACTCCTAAAAGCATCTGAATTCATTTTGGGGAGGAGTCATAAAACCCTTAGAATTCATTGCGGGGAGGAGTCATAGAACTCTCGATATCTCTTGCATGCAAATGAAGTCTGGAAATTACAGTTTTTTTTTATAATTTCTGTATTGTGTATCCAAGAGGTGAATTCAAGAAAGATATTTTGTCATTTTAAGATATGTACAAAAGAAAAAGATAAAAAATAAATAAAGTTGAATAATTTCGAAGTTTAAATAAATAGTTTGTTTTAGGAAAAAAAAAATATTCCAACTCTTGCATTTCAACGAAAGAAATTCAAAATGAACTTTGAAAAATTAAGAGAATGTAACTGTGACAATGTAAACCACGACGAAACACTACTGAAATAATCCAACTCTTGCATTTCAATGAAAGAAATTAAAAATTAAATTTGAAAAATTAAGAGAATGTAACTGCGACATGGTAAAACATGACAAAACACTACTGAAATATTCCAACTCTTGCATTTCAACGAAAGAAATTCAAAATGAACTTTGAAAAATTAAGAGAATGTGACTGTGACAATGTAAACCACGACGAAACACTACTGAAATAATCCAACTCTTACATTTCAACGAAAGAAATCGAAAATGAACTTTGAAAAATCAAGGGAATGTAACTGTGAAATGGTAAACCATGACAAAACACTACTGAAATAATCCAACTCATGCATTTCAAAGAAAAAATTCAAAAGAACTTTTAAAAATCTATAGAATGTAACTGTTTCATGGTAAACCACGATAAAACACTACTGAAATATTCCAACTCTTGTTTTTCAACGAAAGAAATTCAAAATGAACTTTGAAAAATTAAGAGAATGTAACTGCGACATGGTAAACCACGACAATACACTACTGAAATAATCCAGCTCTTGCATTTCAATGAAAGAAATTCAAAAGAAGTTTGAAAAATCAAGAGAATGTAAGTGTGACAAGGTAAACCACTACAAAACACTACTGAATTATTCCAACTCTTGCATTTCAATGAAAGAAATCCAAAATGAACTTTGAAAAATCAAGAGAATATAGCTGTGACAAGGTAAACCACGATAAAACACTACTGAAATATTCCAACTCGTTGCATTTCAACGATAGAAATTCAAAATGAAATTTGAAAAAATCACGAGAATGTAACTGTGACATGGTAAACCACGACAAAACACTACTGAAATGTTCCAACTCATGCATTTCAATGAAAGAAATTCAAAATGAACTTTGAAAAATCAAGAGAATGTACCTGTGACAAGGTAAACCACAACAAAAACTACTGAAATATTCCAACTCTTGCATTTCAACGAATGAAATTCAAAATGAACTTTGAAAAATCAAGAAAATGTAACTGCGACAAGGTAAACTACAACAAAACACTACTGAAATATTCCAACTCTTGCATTTCAATGAAAGAAATCCGCAATGAACGTTGAAAATCAAGAGAATGTAACTGTGACAAGGTAAACCATGACAAAACACTACTGAAATAATCCAACTCTTGCATTTCAATGAAAGAAATCCACAAAGAACTTAGAAAATCAAGAGAATGTAACTGTGACAAGTTAAGCCATGAAAACAGTCAAATTAAATAATCCACCTATTTCAATTAAACGAAGTAAATCCACAAAGAATTTTTAAAAATCAAGGGAATGTAACTGTGACAAAGTAAACCACGACAAAACACAACTGAAATAATCCAACTCATACGTATCAACTAAAAAAATTCAAAATGAACATTGAAAAATTAAGAGAATTTAACTGTGATAAGGTAAATCATGACAAAATATTACTGAAATATTCCAACTTTTGCATTTCAATGTAAGAAATCTAAAATGAAGTTTGAAAAATCAAGAAAATGTAACTGTGAAATGGTAAACCACGACAAAACACTCCTGAAATAAACCAACTCTTGCATTTCAATTAAAGAAATTCAAAATGAACTTTGAAAAATCAAGAGAATGTAACTGCGATATGGTAAACCACAATACACTACTGAAATAATCCAACTCTTGCATTTCAATGAAAGAAATTCAAATGAACTTTGAAAAATTAAAAGAATGAAAGGGTGACAGAGCAAACCACGACAAAACACTACTGAATTATTCCAACTCTTGCATTTCAACGAAAGATATTCAAAATGAACTTTGAAAAATCAAGAGAATGAAGCTGTGACAGGGTAGACCATGATAAAACACTACTGAAATAATCCAACTCTTGCATTTCAATGAAAAAAATCAAAATTAACTTTGAAAAATCAAGAGAATGTAACCGTGACACGATAAACCACAACAAAACACTACTGAAATATTCCAACTCTTGCATTTCAACGAAACAAATTCAAAATGAACTTTGAAAAATCAAGAGAATGTAACTGTGACAAGGTAAACCATGACAAAACACTACTGAAGTGTTCGAACTCTTGCATTTCAATGAAAGAAATGCAAAATGAACTTTGAAAAATCAAGAAAATGTAACTGTGACAAGGTAAACCACAACAAAACACTACTGAAATATTCCAACTCTTGCATCTCAACGAAAGAAATCCAAAATGAACTTTGAAAAATCAAGTGAATATAACTGTGATAAGGTAAACCATGACAAGACACTACTGAAATATTCCAACTCTTGCATTTCAACGAAAGAAATTCAAAATGAACTTTAAAGAAACAAGAGAATGTAACTGTGACATGGTAAACCATGACAAAACACTACTGAAATATTCCAACTCTTGCATTTCAATGAAAGAAATCCAAAATGAACTTTGAAAAATCAAGAGAATGTAACTTTGACAAGGTAAGCCATGACAAAACACTACTGAAATATTCCAACTCTTGCATTTCAATGAAAGAAATTCACAATGAACTTTGAAAATCAAGAGATTGTAACTGTGACAAGGTAAACCACGACAAAACACTACTGAAATAATCCAACTCTTGCATTGCAATGAAAGAAATTCAAAATTAACTTTGAAAATCAAGAGAATGTAACTGTGACAAGGTAAACCACAACAAAACACTACTGAAATATTCCAGCTCTTGCATTTCAACTATAGAAATTCAAAATGAACTTTGAAAAATTAAGAAAATGTAACTGTGACAAGGTAAATCATGTCAAAACACTACTGAAATATTCCAACCCTTGCATTTCAACGAAAGAAATCAACACTGAACTATGAAAAATCAAGAGAATGTAACTGTGACAAGGTAAACGACGACAAAACACTACTGAAATATTCCAACTTGTTCATTTCAACGAAAGAAATTCAAAATGAACTTTGAAAAATAAAGAGAATGTAAGGCCAGTGTGGGGGGTTGGGGGTTAGGTGGGAGGATATTTCCATGGAGGGGGCTCTGGATTTCGCAGCATTATTTAAAAAGCTTCCTATACTAATTAAACAGTTCATGTGTTTCAATTTTAGTAAATATTCTCAAACTGTGAAATGCTACAACACGACAGTCTATTTTATAGGCAAAATATTTGAATTCCTTTTATTCAAATCCAATCACGAATCAAGTCATCAAAAAATATTTGAATATATTAAGTTATAGGCAATACTGGTTTAGAAAAACTATAATAATGACATAATTTCACTTTATCGACCCTCAAATTCCATTTAGGTTGCCGTATATGGTGTACCCACAGTATTTTCATACACCTGTTAGCCCAGAAACCTGTCTGGTTGGCCCAGAAACCTGTCTGGTTGGCCCAGAAACCTGTCTGGTTGGCCCAGAAACCTGCCTGGTTGGCCAAGACAGGTATTTCCATTTAGGTGTACCCACAGTATTTTCATACCCCTATTAGCCCAGAAACCTGTCTGGTTGGCCCAGAAACCTGTCTGGTTGGCCCAGAAACCTGTATTGTAAGTCAATGCACATTCGCTATCACCTCGCCCCCCACTATCACACTATAACTACTCTAAGAGATCCTTCTACCATCAACCTAATGCTACAACATGACAGTCTATTTCATAGGCAAAATATTTGAATTCTTTTTATTCAACCACGCGGATTTTTTGCTAGCAACTCACCCCCCCCCCCACTATCATACTATAACTACTCTAAGAGATTCTTCTGCCATCAACCTAATGCTACAACACGACAGTCTATTTTATAGACAAATTAATATAACATTTAAAAAAATATACTCACATGTACTCTCTTAAAATTCTCCATATTTGAATATCCAGAGCAAATAATGTATTTTACTCCTTGAGCGAGTTATTCAAACTGTGAAATGCTACAACACGACAGTCTATTTCATAGGCAAAATATTTGAATTCCTTTTATTCAAATCCAATCACCAATCAAGTTATCAAAAAATTTTTGAATATATTAAGTTAAAGGCAATACTGGTTTAGAAAAACTAGAATAGTGACAAAATTTCACTTAATCGACCCTCAAATTCCATTTAGGTCGCCGTATATGGTGTACCCACAGTATTTCCATACACTTATTAGCCCAGAAACCTGTCTGGTTAGCCCAGAACCCTGTCTGGTTGGCCCAGAAACCTGCCTGGTTGGCCAAGACAGGTATTTCCATTTAGGTGTACCCACAGTATTTCATACCCCTATTAGCCCAGAAACCTGTCTGGTTAGCCCAGAAACCTGTCTGGTTGGCCCACAAACCTGTATGGTAAGTCAATGCACATTCGCTAGCAACTCGTCCCCCACTATCTCACTATAACTACTCTAAGAGATCCTTCTGCCATCAACCTAATGCTACAACACGACAGTCTATTTCATAGGCAAAATATTTGAATTCCTTTTATTCAACCATACGGGTTTTTTTTCGCTAGCAAGTCGACCCACAGTACAACACTATAAGTACTCTAAGAAATCCTTCTCCCATCATCCCATTCCTCTAAAAATATTTTATTCAGAGATTTCATGTTAAAAAAATTATCCAATCACTAATTACCACTTTTTTTTGCAAATGCTAATCTATAGCTTCAAGCGAAGTATTTCTGTCTTGTAGAATAACATCTGTCAAATTTTCAACTTGATATGCGTAGCCTACTGCCAGGAACCAGTGGGGGGGGGGTCCTCGCTCGTAATTGCTAATCATTTTAACCCCTTTTCCCCATCGTCAAGTACATGCTCCAAAAATATTTTATTCAGAGATTTCATGTTAAAAAGTTATCCAATCACTAATTACCCCTTTTCAAAATGCTTTTCAAAATGCTTGCTTTTCTGCTTTTCAAAATGTTCGTATTTGGAATTCTGTCAGTTAACACTAAGAAGTGAATTGGGTAATCCTCTAGCAATAACAAAAGGCTTAGCAGTGATTACGTTTCATTTTCTACCCATTGTCGGTGACAATTCAATCAGAGCAGAGTTGTGCAAATGAAATACCTTTTCACAAATTGAGTTAGCTTAATGCAAATGAGATATCATTTTGATATCTCTAATAGTGTATGCGATACTGGGGCAAGATCTCAGATACCTTTAAGCTACAGGTTATTAACCGGATTCCATAGCTACAATATTCTCTTTGAAAAGGTGTAATGTCTTGTAGAAGTATTACCTATATGCATGGGGATAGTCACTCTCTTTGAAAAGGTGTAGAGGCGTACGCAAATAACATAGAGATTCCTAGGGGCGCACGCAAATTCCATATGTACTTACTACTCACTAATTATGGCTTAACTGAAAAATTTATGCAAATTAAAATGTCCTAGAGAGCTCCTTGTGGATGCCAATTGTTTTTAACATACCAAAAAATTGTTTTGGGCTATTCCGTCATTTGCATTTCACAGAAAACTTTGAATTTTTAACTATATTTCTTAACTTGTAAAAGCATCGATGAAAGATTAAAAGAAATCACCCTAACAATCAAGGCTATTGGAAAAAACTAATTAGAATAAATGAATGTTTAATGTAAAATTACACTAACTCTTGGAAATCTCAGAAATTCAAGATCTTGTTTAATAATATTTTTTGACTTTTCAATGTTATATTATAACAGAAAAAAGTTTAAAATATAAATAATTTTCAGTAAGTGCAAATTACGCAATAGCATTTAAAGGTTTGAGGCGGGTGTAGCCCTCCTAATTTCTATAGTTCTTTCTGTTTCTGTTTAGGTTGGACTTGAATAATCGCTTTTGATTTTTATTCTTTAGTGATTTATCTATTCATCTATACCACTACCTGTTATCTTGCTTTGTTTATTTGTTTTAATTTCTTGGGGTTTAATTATTCATTGAAAATCATTTTAAGCTTGAATAATACACAAGGTTCTTTACTTTTCCTAGAAAAATTTCATTTTCGAAAAAATACTTCTTAAAATTAAATTTTGTTTGTTTTTTATTGTCAAATCTTTATTATCGGTTAATATTATGAGTATTTTTATACGTTATGGTCATTTTGACAACCTTAATGGACTTTAACTTAGTTCAACAACCCTCTCAACATTCCCTAAAAGTTTCAAATTTACAACCTTAGCCATTCCTTAGATATTGCATATATCAAGAGCGCCAGCGCAAAATATTCTAGGAGGGGGGGGGCATTACGCAAAAATAGCAGTGGTGATTGGGTTACATTTTAGGTGGTTTAGGGCACCAAACCACGACTTTACCCAAAAAGGATGGATTTGCAATCAATTTAAAATCCTGAGAAGCTAATTGATTAAAAAGTATCAGTAGTTATATTTTAGGCTTCCCAGTTGCAAAAGAAGTAATGCCAGACGGTGGTAGTACTGGATTCAACCAATTTGATTCGCTTCATTTGTAATGAAATTAGGCTGCGTTTGGTGATCTGCAATTGCTTATCAGCTATAATGAGGGGGCCGGGTGAGACATTGTTTAGGTGGGGGTAGAGTAGATTCCTTCAAAAGTACATTTTAATGGATAAACTGATTGCCCTTCATGCGGCTTCAGATAAATGTTGAAAGAGGAGGGGGGGAGAAGGAATTAATTAAAATTTTTCTCTACACAGCCAATATGTTACATCCCCATATCTACCAGCACAGAGTTGGAAAAGGCAAGGCAGGTCATCCTCAGCCCCGCCATGAAATTTTTTTGGGGTGGCAAATACTGTTAGGAACTTAGTTTTCAGCAATTTTCAATGGGGATATTTTTCTTTTTCTATTTATATAAAGTATTTCAATGTATTTTCAAAAAATATGTAATGTATTTGGCGGTATTAAAATCCTATTGCAGAGGTTGTGATAGCTTCAGTTATGTATAGAAGATCAAAAGTCTCAAACAATTTCCATCCATGGAAACAATAATCCTCCTTTTCATCCGACCAGAATTCTTTAGTAGTATTATTAACAAGGACTTTTCACCAAAATTACTATTCATTGCCAACTTTTTAAGTATATTCAAGTTTTATCCAAAATTGAAATTGCAAATTTAAGCGTAGAACGATACTAATCAACGTACAATTATTGATTTACACTTAAAAAAAAAAATTAACCAGGGATTTAAGGGACCGGTACCTCAAATTATATTTAGGTTAGGCCTGGTTATGATTTCGAAAACAACCAGAACTTAAATAAAAAAAAAGAGCTTTTCAACTGAAAGCAAGGAACAGATTTGCAACTTGCTCCTTACTTTAGTCGTAAAACCTTTACTATTTGTTTAATTAACTAAAAAAAAAATTTCCACAAAATGAGTTTTTCAAAGAAATCAAATTAAATCAAAAATAAGCAAAAATAAAATCAAAGTATCTACCAATTGTGAAACTGCCACAAATCAGCATCGATAATTAAATGAAACCCAAATCGAACAGAACTTACAATAAATAACCGAGTCAAACTCAAAACGAGCAGAAATTAACATGAGTAGTACTCAAAACGCCTTTGCCTTCCCAAGGCCAGAACATAATTTGCACTTTACTGAAAAATATAAATGTTATTAATTTTATAACCGGACCTTGGGAAGGCATAGGGGTTTTCCTTCCAATGCATTCCAATCACTTTAGACTATTAAAAAGGGCACTAGCCCCTTGAATTCCCAATCGAATGAGCCTCTTTTGAAGTTTCTACGACAACTTACTTACAGCGACCTGGCTCAATAGTAATCCAAACTCTACAAAACGGAATATTGAAACCAAAAGATATATCATAAGAATCGGCTCATTACGCTGATTTCAAATATATGACTTTTATAAAGTTTGGTCTTACCCAGAAAAAGCTACGAGCCTGAGAAAATTTGTCTGATTTTTAGAAAAAGGGAGAGAGACTTACATGAAGTCATGTAATTTTTAGAAAAAATCAAACCATCAGAATCAGCATATCAAAAAACCCTACTGTAGATGTTTCAAGCTCATATCTGCAAAAACGTGGAATTTTGTAATTTTTACCAGAAGAAAAATCACGGATGCGTGTTTGAAATTTTTTTTTATTTTTCGTTGTTGTTGTTGTTTTTTTCCCAGGGTGATCGTATCGACCCAGTGGGCCTAGAACGTCGGGATAGGGCTCATTCTAGTGGAAAATAAAAGTTCGTGTGCTCTTTTTAAGTACCTAAAAAAATAGAAGGGCAACTAGGCCCCCTCCCACGTAATTTTTTCCCAAAATCGTCTGATCAAAATTTTCGGATAGCTTTTTCCCTCTGCATAGTTGAAAGGCCCAATAACTATGTCTTTGGAGATAAAATGACCCCCTACAGTCCCTGGGGAAAGGTTTTATAGTTTAAAAACAGCCCTTTGTTTTATTTGGTATTGGGATGTATGCATACATTTTTCGGGTGGGGAGGGGAGGATGAATTTTCTGCTGGGATAATTTTCAATGGAGAGGATAGTTTTCAGGGAGCGGGGGGAATTTTCAGAATAAATTTTACACGGGGTTAGTTTGCCAGAATTCATATACGAAATTTCTTTATATGTCTTGCTTTCATTTTACCGATTCAATTTTACGCCTGGAGATGTTAAGGGTGATTGTCCGGGGTAAATTGTCGCCAAGGTTGAATTGTCCAGAGGATATTTCTATGGGGAGGGTGATTTCTCCGTGGAGGTGGAGCCAGGTATCCTGGCGTCATTTAAAAAACAATCAGAAATAAAAAAAACAAGTTTTACCAACTGCAAGTAAGGAGCAACATTAAAACTTAAAACGAACAGAGATTATTACGCATATGATGGGGATTAGCCTTTCTTCAACATCTTGTTCTTTGCGCTAAAGTTTAAATTGTGTCCCAGTTCTTTAAAAACGATTCCTAAAACACAAGGGTCGCTTAATTAGGACAATAAATAACTTTTTTTTAAAGTGCCAAAAAACTGTAGCTTGAAAAGCGAGCATTTTAAGTTTTAATACTGCTCCTTACTTTCAGTTGAATAAACTTGTTTTATTATCTTTGTTTAATGAAGCTTAGAGACGAACAATTTTTTAAAGGCAGCAGAAAAACCATGTCAATCAAAGTAGAATCATTTAAAAATGAAAAAAGTAAGTAGTTCAGATATTACAGAAAAAAAGCCTACTTACAAAAATTAAGATATAAACGTCCAGCATTAAGTTCTGTTGAGCAATGCCGAAGCGTTGGACTGATTTTTTTTTAACAATATTAGTAGAATGCTTATATTGAATTTGCTCGGAGGTATAGCAATTCCCATGTTATTTGCTTGGCTATGTTCCTTCCATTGTTATTCTATAGGACCTCTACACGTGATTAAACACGTTATGAAACTACGTTCTATTTGATCATGTCCTGCTGGTACCAGTTCAAACGACCGGGGATTCCCCACCTGTTGCTAAACATTGCAAAAAAGGTAACAGTATGAATGGGGATTCCCCGCACAAGTTTGTTTCAACTCCAAGTTTTTCAACCAGAGTGTTTTTTTCGAGCTGACACCTGTTTTTTAGGCAGCAAATCAGAGAACTGCTTAACAATTCGTCATTGAAATTCCGTATAAAACATTCATGCACTACAATTTAATTTCCATTATGT
This sequence comes from Artemia sp. Qi Xiang Cuo, assembly GCF_049724085.1. NCBI lineage: Eukaryota > Metazoa > Arthropoda > Branchiopoda > Anostraca > Artemiidae > Artemia > Artemia sp. Qi Xiang Cuo. Next base: position 75,630,986 of record NC_142795.1, on the reverse strand, counting down.
TTTAACAAATCGTACATGGTACACTGAATTTTATTAACTTTGAAAACAATGGATATTTCATTTGTCAATGTGAGTATAGTTTACTGAATTTCTTAGATAAAAAGCATGTATTTCCAGATAAAAAAAAATCTTTTTTCCAGTAAATTCAAATTCAAGGGGGACTTACCCCCCCCCCCTCCAACAATACAAACGTAAAAATATGATCAGTATATTCGCTAGAAAACTCATTTTACGCTTTTTTCCATTATGTAAATAAAATTTCTCCTCCACTGCTATGTTTACAAGTTTTAATTGTTTTGAAACAGTTCTTTTTCGTTCAAAAATGTCCTTTTCCAATCATGCATTTAAAATGTGCTGTCATAAAACCATTTGTGTTTAACATGTTACCATGAGGGGATAATTTCAAAACAACATTCGGCATGCGTCTTATCGTGGTTAAGATAACAAAGGAAAGGAAACGTGTATTTCTAAACGCTTTGAAGAAAGACAATTTTTTTTTTGGCCAAATTAGACAGATATTTTTCAATTGTGTTTGATAAAAGCAAATGGATTTCACAGATGATTAAGAGGCTTTTATAAAAATATATGACAGGGAAGGGGGGGCAATGTATCAATTCTAACAGGGTTTTTCTTTACTTGGTACCCGTTAAAAACTGAATTTCTGTGTTAAATAAGTAATTCTTGTATATTTTAAAAGAGCTTTACAGGGTTTGAGAGAGACTCTGTTCCCTGATTCCGTGTGGTTAGAGGGGGATTCTTTGTGCAGACTAATTTTTTCTTCTGTAAAAAAAAAAGGGGGAATCGTTTTTTCCATGCTAAATTTTGCCTTCTTTTTAAGGAAGAGGATTCCTACAATTACTCTCCCCCGGAAAAGAGAGCTAAGACTAACGGCGTTACTCCAATACAACAAGTGGAGATAGCCGAGTCATCCAGGGCCACGCGAATGGAGTCTGGTCAAAAACCAAAAAGAGAATGGATGGCTGCTCACAGGATGGTGAACCCCACTGGCTCATCTCTGCAAGCCAGTGACATCGCCACCACATCTATGCAAGAAACGGACGGCACTCAACAGCAGTCTGAATTTGGATATTTGAGTATTTTCACCTCTAGCTTCTACCTATTTCTATCCAACTTTTTTTTGTTTTTTTTAAGTATTTTCTTTTTGCCATTTTTCAACACCGCAAAAGTGTATGTCAGAGATATTAAAATGTTAATCCCCCTCCCCCAACCATTGTTTTAAATTTCTCTGCTCCCCTCAGAGATAGCTGAATGTAATGCATTTTTTTTCATTGGTAAAGAAAGCACTCTTTTACGTCTTTCTGAACTTACTGTGGGAGGGGAGTGGAGGCAAGTATTTAGTTTAAATAATTCTAGGAGGAATTGAGTTTTGAGAATGGGGTGAAAAAATTAACATGTTTTTTTAACTTTATAAAATAATGGTTATTTCACATAGAAAATAAAACTTTTTTCTATAGGTTAATGAATTAGCATTTTCGCCATTTTTCAACATCGTAAAAGTGTATGTCAGAGATATTAAAATGTTAATCCCCCGCCCCCCAACCATTTTTTTAAATTTCTCTGCTCCCCTCAGAGATAGCTGAATATAATGCATTTTTTTATTGGTAAAGAAAGCACTCTTTTTCGTCTTTCTGAACTTTCTGTGGGAGGGGGGTGGAGGCAAGTATTTAGTTTAAATAATTATAGGAGGAATTGAGTTTTGAGAATGGGGTGAAAAAATGAACATGTTTTTTTTAACTTTATAAAATAATGGTTATTTCACATAGAAAATAAAACCTTTTTTTCTATATGTTAATGAATTAGCCTTTTCGCCATTTTTCAACATCGTAAAAGTGTATGTCAGAAATATTAAAATTTTAATCCCCCCGCCCCCCGACCATTGTTTTAAATTTTTCTGCCCTCCTCAGAGATAGCTGAATATAATGCATTTGTTTTATTGGCAAAGAAAGCACTCTTTTGCATCTTTCTGAACTTTCTGTGGGAGGGGGGTGGAGGGAATTATTTAGTTTAAATAATTCTAGGAGGAATTGAGTTTTGAGAATGGGGTGTAAAAATAAACATGTTTCTGTTTATAACTTTATAAAATAATGGTTACTTCACATAGAAAATAAAACCTTTTTTCTATACGTTAATGAATTAGCCTTTTCGCCATTTTTCAACACCGTAAAAGTGTATGTCAGATATATTAAAATCCCCCCATCCCCAACCATTGTTTTAAATTTCTCTGCTCCCCTCAGAGATAGCTGAATATAATGCATTTTTTTATTGGCAAAGAAAGCACTCTTTTGCGTCTTTCTGAACTTTCTGGGAGAGGTGGGGGGTGGGGGGGGGGTGGAGGCAAGTATTTAATTTAAATAATTCTAGGAGGAATTGAGTTTTAAGGATGGGGTGAAAAAATGAACATGTTTTTTTAACTTTATAAAACAATAGTTACTTCACATAGAAAATAAAACCTTTTTTTCTATAGGTTAATGGGTTGTGTGTGTTAATGTGTGTGTGTGTGTGTGTGTGTGTGTGTGTGTGTGTGTGTGTGTGTGTGTGTGTGTGTGTGTGTGTGTGTGTGTGTGTGTGTGTGTGTGTGTGTGTGTGTGTGTGTGTGTGTGTGTGTGTGTGTGTGTGTGTGTGTGTGTGTGTGTGTGTGTGTGTGTGTGTGTGTGTGTGTGTGTGTGTGTGTGTGTGTGTGTGTGTGTGTGTGTGTGTGTGTGTGTGTGTGTGTGTGTGTGTGTGTGTGTGTGTGTGTGTGTGTGTGTGTGTGTGTGTGTGTGTGTGTGTGTGTGTGTGTGTGTGTGTGTGTGTGTGTGTGTGTGTGTGTGTGTGTGTGTGTGTGTGTGTGTGTGTGTGTGTGTGTGTGTGTGTGTGTGTGTGTGTGTGTGTGTGTGTGTGTGTGTGTGTGTGTGTGTGTGTGTGTGTGTGTGTGTGTGTGTGTGTGTGTGTGTGTGTGTGTGTGTGTGTGTGTGTGTGTGTGTGTGTGTGTGTGTGTGTGTGTGTGTGTGTGTGTGTGTGTGTGTGTGTGTGTGTGTGTGTGTGTGTGTGTGTGTGTGTGTGTGTGTGTGTGTGTGTGTGTGTGTGTGTGTGTGTGTGTGTGTGTGTGTGTGTGTGTGTGTGTGTGTGTGTGTGTGTGTGTGTGTGTGTGTGTGTGTGTGTGTGTGTGTGTGTGTGTGTGTGTGTGTGTGTGTGTGTGTGTGTGTGTGTGTGTGTGTGTGTGTGTGTGTGTGTGTGTGTGTGTGTGTGTGTGTGTGTGTGTGTGTGTGTGTGTGTGTGTGTGTGTGTGTGTGTGTGTGTGTGTGTGTGTGTGTGTGTGTGTGTGTGTGTGTGTGTGTGTGTGTGTGTGTGTGTGTGTGTGTGTGTGTGTGTGTGTGTGTGTGTGTGTGTGTGTGTGTGTGTGTGTGTGTGTGTGTGTGATTAGTGAATTGAGTCCTGTACAAATAGGTGCAGGACATGAAAATAGTGTCATATCCCCGGAACTACGTGAATTTTATTTGTTAGCGTCTGCTCTAGGTCACTTACAAACACATAGGGTAGATTTTAACCCTCCTGAAGAAAACGTGATTGACGGGGGCATTATTTTAACAGACCCAGTGAATGTTCTCCATAGCTACATCGACCGAATTCGAGCACTTATAGAGATTAAGATTCACAAATGGGAGAGTCAAGGGGGGGGGGGGGGTTAAAGCATCAGTAAATCAAAAAGTTTATTTAAAAAAGGGGACATCTGGGGAAATTTTTTATTTTAATTTTTCAACTGGCAACCAGACTTTCTATCCTGGTCTAAATGAATTTGAGAGCAACTTTTTAGACTGGGTAAATAAATTAATATTGACTTTGGACACGTTTAACGAGAGGGGAAGTGGGTCCACCATTTTATACATTGAACGCATGGATCTGAATCTCAGTAGATTTAAAAAAAAACTTTATTTTAAGGGGGGCAGGGCGTAGTCGACGAATAAAATGCCACCCAGATTTGTCGGCTACAGGAGGAGTTCAGGGTTTCGATTTTGAAACGGGGCTGCAATTCTTTAAATATGCATTTTTAGCAGCAGCCCATAAAACATTAAAAAAAGATTCAACAATAAAAAATCTCGACAGCCTTGCTCGTAACGGTGAAAAAAATTTCCCTAAAGTTAATTTTGATTGTTTAGAGGGGTAGTATCCGATGTCCTTGAAAGAGATAACATTATTTGAAAAAGCAAATGAAAATCTTGGGTTGGGGGTGGTTGTTCTCCAGTATGACACGGAATTTGTAAATGGGGGAAAGAAACCAAATAAAAAAGAGGTTATGTATTTTGTTAGGACACCGATGGTGGATAATGGTAAAAATCGGGTTTGGGTTATTTATGAGCCCCCCAAAGATGTAAATTCCTATGGTCATTTTTCCCCGTTACAGCAATAAGTCGACTCCTATCCCAAAGCAAGAACAAAGAAGAATATCTCTATTGCCCCAGGTGTCTTTCCCCATTTAGATCTGAGCGAACACTCTTGGATCACATGAGGCATTGCAAAATTCATGAGAATCAAAGAATTGATATGCCGGGAGAAGGCAAAGATACTTTACAATTTAAAAATTTCCAAAATTCCCTGCTTCAAGTTGATAAAGGATCTTTAGATTTTGAACCAAGACTGGTGGAGGTATCGGACCCATCAAGGCAAAATATAGTCAAGGGACACAAACTAGTTGCGTGTTCTTACGTACATGCCCGTCACGATTCCAATAATAAAATGTAATTGGAAGTGTTTTTTTTGGCTATGGATGAGGAGTGTAGCATGGAAAAGTTATTGGTGTCTTTAATAAAAACAGCAAACAGCGCAATTTCACGATTGCGTCACACCAACTACCCAATGACATTATCAGATAAAGAGCAACTGGCACTAGAAAAGGGGAAAATTTTTTGGGTTTCTAGACGTGTTCTTGCCCCAAAAGACGCTGTCCAGGATCATAATCACCTTATTGATCCCAATTCAAAGGGAAAAAGTAACGGGGGTGGGCTCACAATTCATGTAATTTTAAAATTAAACAGCAACTCTTTCTTCCGGTTTTTATACATAATTCTAACTAAGATCTGAAGTGGGCGCTACCAGCAATGGCGCATCTTCAAAGAAATGGAACAGTGGATGATGCATGGGCGATAGACAGCTTTACCTACAAAATCATTCCTAAATCATCGGAAAAATTGCTTGTTTTGGAATTTATGTGAAAATAAGTGGAAGCCAGCGTTAAGTACATGAATGTATTTCGCTTCTTAGATTTATATAGTTTTGCTTCTAAATCATTTAGCGAATTAATTGAAGTACAGAAAAACGATGACGGCTGCAACGCTTTCCCCCTTCTCAAGCAACAATTTCCAAATGATTTATATGATTTGTTGACGGTCAAGGGCATCTATCTGTATGATTATTATTGTTCCATGTCGAGATTCGCCGAGGAAACTATTCCCTCGATTGAATCGTTTTACGACAGTCTACACGATCGTAGGTGCCCCCCCGATGAATACAGTTTTGCTAAAAAAGTGTGGGCAGAGGGAGGGTGTAAAAATGGGTTTGACTACTGCAAGCTGTATTTGTCGAGTGATGTGTTAACCTTTTTAGACATTATGTGTAAAAATACGGACAAAATCTATGGGGAATTTCATCTTGCTTTGGGCTATTATTTTTCATCTCCTCGTCTGGTGATGAATTTCATCCTAAAAATTAGTGGGGAAAAAATTGGGCTAATCACAGACATTGATCAGCATCTGTTCATCGAAAGGTCAATGAGGGGTGGATACGTTTTTTACGGGGATCGTATCTTGGAAACTGATCCAACTGGAGAGAAGACGGGGACAAAATCGGATGCAGTTTTCCTTGATATGAATTCTCTCTACCCCTCGGCCATTTCCTATTATGCGCTACCTTGCGGTGACTATAAATGGCTCAATGACCCTCGAGCTCCCCGTTTCCCGAATATTGACAGTGTTGAGGAGAATGGACCGGTTGGATGGTTTTTTGAAATTGATGGGGAGATACCAGTTGAGCTTCACGATTCAGTAAAGGATTTTGTTTTCCCATGCATCAATAGACCTGTGACTAGGGACTCTTTAAGCCCCCGCAATAGGCGTGTAGTAGAGGTGGACGGATTGCATTGGTCACCTTCAAAACAAAAACTTATTGCTGACCTTCTGCCGAAAAAAAATATTGTTTTACATCATGTAGCTTTAAAATGGATGCGCAACAACGATTTCAACATCACAAAGGTTCACAAAGTGCTCCGGTTTTGTCAAAAACCCTATCCAAAAACGTTTGTTGACATCTTCGTCAAGAAACATTCTGAAGCACAAACGAAAGCCGAAAAAGAAATTTACAAGCTCATTTTGAATTCGGCTTTCGGCAAAATGTGCGAGAGTGTTCGCAATAGAAATTGTTGTGACGTCGTGACCGATCCCAAACAATGTGCTCGAATTATTGCCAATCCAAATTACACTTCCTTCACAATCATTGGCCCGGACATTGTACTATTGAATAGGAAAAAAACAAAGCATTGTATTAAAAAAATATTGCTGCAGGCAGTGCTATCTTGGAGATCTCAAAAAAGCTCATGTTGGAATTCTACTATTATGTGGCTAGGGTACAGTGGCCGGAAAAGGGGCAAGTAGAGGTCTGCTACGGGGACACAGATTCTCTACTGTTAAAAGTAAAAACCCCAAATATAATTGATGATTTTGTTCACGGTGAAATTCTCAGCTCACGGATGGACTACACCAGCTGAACCGGTATTTATCCGGAGCTAGTTAACCGTCGGGCGCCAAATCAGCTTTTATTTTTTAAATCAGAAACGGTAAGCGACATGATTTCCAGTGGTGTGTTTGTAAGTCCGAAGGTGTACTTTATACAGACACACGACGAGGAAATCAAGAAACGTTGCAAAGGAGTACCCACGCGCTTTGTGGATAAGAATTTCAACATGGACATCTATAGGAATTGTATTGTTCAAAATACAATTCCACGAGCCAAATTGCTGGCAATTCGTTCATTGAACTACAGGAACTTTACTGTAAATGTAGAAAAAATTGCCATGAGTACCATCTCCGACAAGGTCTATGTTTGTCAAGACGGTGTGACTACCCTCCCCCTTGGTCACTATTTAACTTCAGACCGGGCCGATTGTGTTATCCACAGGGAAATTCTCGGTTTGAATAATGTCCAATAAAATTTTCCTAAAACCTTTGGGGGGAGCTCGCGGCCTTTGGGGGGGGGGGGGGGGGTCTCGCGGCCCGGGGGGGGGAGGAAGGCTGGCCGCCAGAGGGGGGGGGGGCGCACCGCCACTACCAAAGTTATCTTTTTTTATACTTAGAGCAGATTTTTTTTTGTACATGTTGCATTGAAAAGCAAAAAGTGATATTATTTTAAGTGCTTAGTGCATTTTTCATAAATAAATTTAAAAAGTGTATTTTTCTTTGTTTTTTTTCTGTAAAATGCTGCTGCTATTTTTAATACAAGAAATATGACTCTTTATTGATTTTTTGTTCTTGAACGGAGTAGGGAAATTATTTAGTCATTAGACAGCTATGGTCTACAGTTAGTAGTTCAGGTGAACTATTGAAGGGAACATGTATCAATTTGAAACACCATTCAGATCGTTTCTGTGTGGGCCCTCAATGTCAGGCAACACTCTTAACTAAAATAATTAAAAATTGCGATAAAATGTTTGTGGAAAAGCCGAAAAAAATCTACTATTGTTACAGTATTTGGCAGGAATCATACGATAAAATAAAAGCAATTGCTGCCACCACGGAGTTGGTGCAGATACAATTCATACAGGGACTTGATGTTTTCAGCATTATTGAACTAAACTCTTGGCTAATTATTAACGATATGGCTTAATCTATTGAAAAATGGTCCCAGGAAATGCTGCAACTGTTCACTGTTCGCTCTCATCATGAACAGATTTCCGTTACTCTGTTTCTATACAATCTCTTTCATCAGAGCAAATATATGCGAACACTTACATTGAACTGCACCTACTATATCATCTACAGAGTTGTTCGTGATTCCAGCTCGCTAATAACCCTCAATAAACAAATCTATCCAGGCGCCCCTAAATTTCTGCTCTCAGCATACAATCAGGCAACTAATAAACCCCATGGTTATATCCTATTGGATCTTAATCAAAATATACCCTAGGATCTGCGTGTAGTCAAAGATATTTTCGACAATGAAATTACAGTATATCTCCCCGTGAACACTAAAAAGACCTATTAGTCGGTATCATGACACTGAAGAAACTACATGAAAATAGACATCTGTTTTCTGTTCTAAAGACTTCAAAACCCTCGCTTAGGAAAGCCATACTCAAACATGGTATTGACAATGATTTCATTAATCTAATATCTGAACTTTGTTTAAATTTGACCGAGTGTAATTTTCAACTGCCATATGTAGTTAAGCAACAGGCAAGGCAACATCGTTCAATTGTACGTACATTGGCCTCTAAAAACAAAGGAAATAATTTTAAAAAGAAACGACTTCTTCAGGCGGGCGGTAGTTTTTTCACACTTTTACTACCGATAATTGCAGGACTTGTAAACAATTTTCTCTTTATGGCAAAACCCTATAAATTGACTCCAATAGAACTCGCTCTCTCACCCGTGGAACATATTGAGAACAATCTGAGTAAATTTCTTGACAACGAGAACATTCAGGACGATAAAAAACTGCTTTTACTTCAAGATGCACTTCACTGACTTAACAAATATAAGTCATATCGTTCGAAGGTCACTGCTGGTATTGATCACAAAAAAAGAATCATCTTCTCAGGATTCTGCTGCTGGAACACAATTAAAGAAGGAGTAATTGGATTAATTGTATTTAAATTTGGAAATCTAAGGCCCCACTCATATCGTCAACAAAGAAAACGACTCCTAACCTATCTCATGGAAAGTGGTCAAGATCATATTCAAGTTGAGAGCAATGGGAAAGGGATCATAATTCAGGGGAAGAGTTATAATAAGCTCGATTTAATCTATGGCATGGTTAGAAATCGCAAGTGTATATTATAATTTTAAACTTATCTATGCAACTGCCTAAATACACTGCACCTCCCCAAAGGTCTTATTAACAATATAAAAATTCTAAAAAAAATAAATGTATATGTATCATTGTCAACACCACCACCATTTAATTATGAAGAAGAAGAAGAAGATTTTCAATCAATTTGGGAAAATACTAGCACACCACTGATAGCTAGACAAAAGCGAAGACGTATCAAGTCAACGTCACCACCACCACCACCAACCGCCAGTATACGAAAGGGTAGTGGACGTTACACAACGTGTTTACGTTCAAAATGGTTGAAGTTCTGAAAGGTGTTTATGAAAATATTTGTGAGGCGGGTAGTTTAAGTTCCCCCACAACACTTTCCAAAGTCAATGGTGTTCAAACTCAAAGTGTACAAGACTATATGCAAAATGAATCATCTTACACTCTGAATAGATATCATAGACTTCGTGCTAATCAATATCGAAAAACTAAAGCCTTTTTCCCATTGCATATAATGCAAGCAGATCTTCTGACTTTAGATAAGGTTCAAAGACGTCACAATTCACAGTACAAGTACATTCTACTTGCAATCAGTGTTTTTAGTCGCTATGCATATGCAATTCCATTGCGATCAAAGAGAGGCGTTGAAGTTGCTCAGGCCATTGAAAGTATTCTCGAACAGGATTCATATAAAAAAATTGAAACGGATCGTGGTAGTGAATTTGTTAACCGCCATGTTTCAACCGGATGTGAGAATTATAGCGCGCTACCCTGTTACAGCCACATCCAGATAAAGGCTTATGGGGCCACTTGACGGATTAGGACCATGAAGATTTCAATCTCAGGCTATAGCGTATTTAGAAATACACCGGCTTTTATTCATGATTAGGATAAAATCATGCTTATCCCAATCCAACGGGTCCACCGATAACATTCCAACTCTACCCCAACGGAAGTTCATCATTCTGATCATGATACAATTGACACCTTTCTTAAGCAATATTCCAATGAAACGATTGTCAAGAAGAAAAATAAATTCAGTGTTGGTGATACTGTTCGAATTAATAGGACAACTAATGTTTTTGAAAAGGGGAATTACTTGTGGTCCACCGAACTTTTTAAAGTGGCAAAAATCCTAGAGACTAAACCCATAACTTATCGTCTGCGTGATATCAAAGATGAAGAGATTCTTGGCGGATTTTATTACTATGAACTGCAAAACGTTAAAAATAATAGCGAAATCTATCAAATTGAAAAGTTATTAAAGACACGTACTCGCAGGGGTAAGAAACAGTTACTTGTTCTGTGGCTAGGATACAACTCTGATTTTGATTCTTGGATTGGTGTTGAAGATATTGACGACGCCCAATGATTTCTATGTAACTATTATGTCCAATGTTTCCGATCCTCTCTACAACTACTTGAATACGACAAGTGATTTTTTGACGACACTCTCCCCCACCATTAAATTGGACGGTGCCTCAGAAGTGGCTCTTCTCAACTGCATTCTCAAAATACCTATGACATTCTGAGAAAAGATTGTGAATATGATATAAAAACTAGAACCCATGATTGGCCACTCCTTAGCGATCAACATGATGATTGGCCACTCGTTAGCGATCGAGAAAAAATTGAAAAGATCAATTCATTTGAATATCCATATGTTGTATTACCCTACGAGGAGCTCACCTGTATGAATTATTTATGTCGTACTATCAATAAAAGAATTTCCGCTCGTAAAAAAGGAGCTTTTTCATTGCAACTATTCAAAGGAGGAGGCCAAGATCTACATTACTTCAGCTATTGCCGATGAAAAGGTTATTCTCAATGATAATCTAAAGGATTTACTTGGGTTTAAGCTCAATATAGTCAACGGTAAAAGTGCCGGAAACACTAATTTCGTATTTGCTGACTACCCGCCTACCTTCTCCGCGGACACTTGTAAATTTCTCTACGCTTCATTTGTGGAAACATCGAGAGTCGGTAATTCAAATGTTCCCCTCCTACGAGTTCTTGAACAAAAAACATCTCATGAACTTGTTCATCACTATAATATAAAGCATCTTCAGTATTTTTCTGTAAACACTTCGTATTTGGAACTCTGTCAGTTAACACTAAGAAGTGAATTGGGCCATCCTCTAGCAATAAAAAAAGGCTTAGCAGTGATTACATGTCATTTTTGACCCATTGTTGGCGATAGCACAATCACCTAAAATGAACAATAGGAGAATTCTATTTGTCTGTCCCGATATCGATTGCTATGTTGGTGCTTTGAGTCCACGTCAAATAGGCAATGGATTGGACTACTACAAGGGGCATACTACAATATCCGGTTATGGTTTTGGTATCTGGTTTGCTGGGCTATTTTGTTCTACACTACCCCTTGCCAGAAAATATATTGTACCTGCTGAATCAAATTTTGCTGCCTCAACACTAGAAGACTTGGGGTCGGGCAAGAACTTCAAGGAGAGTGTTAAGGAAAATATTAGATCTTCAGCAAGAGCCATTGGTGAGCAATTAAAATCTTGACAAAATGGGGAGGGATTGAAAAGGATGCGTGCGCGTCATTCACTCATCAGTCTCCACCCAGGCGGGAAGCGAAGGACATCAACAAGGACTTTGAGTAATAAAACAAGGAAGATCAATAATCAGCAGAAGAAGAAGAAAAATAAAAAGATTCTTAGATCAAAGAAGGACTTCTTCTCTTAAGATGACTTATCTCCCCCACAAGGAATCATATCCATCAATTAGTTCCTCATTGAATCTATTCAATGCTGAAAATGTTGATGTCAGTGTCAAGTATGGCTACTATGGACAATTTCACCCCTAACAACCCCTCTCTGAAAATATACACTTTCAAATATTTTTCAATGAAGACTATTTCATTGATTTGTCATCAACATTTATTGATTTAAATGTTGCTGTGAAGAAAAAGTCAGATAATACAACTGCAAATACTGGCGAAGGTCTCTCCAACGAAAACTGTATTCTATACAACCTGTTCAAACAAATTAATGTATTTATTAATGGAACATTGGTGAGCACTAGCAATAATTTATCTAACTATGCAATCTACATACAATTTATGATTATTAAGCAAAAAGCTTACAAGGAGTGTAGAGGAGAAAAATCAGGCTATAAATATCGATCAAACATTGATACTAATGACGAGTTGACCGCTGCAGTGACCCAGGAGTACCATCTAGCTGGAAAATTAAATCATGAGATATTCAATAATTCCCAATGGCTACCCCCCAGTGTCAAGATTGACATAAAGTTACAACTGGCCCCATCGAATTTCATTTTGAGAAAAACACTTCCTGCAGCACCCGATGCAAATGTCATTATCACATCGGCAATTCTCCACATCCGAAAACAACAAGTTACGAGCTCTGTGGCATTGGCAGTGGAAAAGCTAAGAGCCAATGGCAACAACATTATACTTCTTGTCCCCCATACAATCACCAATCAATGTCACATTCCCACTGGTTCTGGTAGCTATAGCGATTCATCATTTATCAATGGAGGAATCCTATCAAAATTGGCTTTGGCTTTTTTGAAGAGTGGCAGTGCCGATGGATCCTGGACTGAATTCCCCCATTATTTTAATTTTTTTGGTCTATCTAGCCTTGTGTGCAACGTGAGTGGTATTCCACTGTGCACTCTATCATTTGACAAAAAAATCCTATAGAACTCTGTACGAGTCGACCATGCAATCCCTAGATCATGACTCTCAACTATTTGAAAATGGAATAACCAATTCAATGTTTTAAAAAAATCAAGGCGTAATTATTTTGGAATTGTCGGGGACTCAGGATATGAGCATAGTATGAACAGGGAATGTTCGTTTAGAGTGTACATTTGCCGATGCTTTGACTGAGAGTATCACGCTAATATCACTGAGTCAATTTGAAACCTATTGGGAAATCACACCCGACGGCAGTGTTCTACTAGACTTAGTACCATGAACACAAACGAAATAATCAACGTATTTAGTATGGATCCATACATGTCTCAGTACAAGTCCTATTGTATACGTTCGGACTTCATTGAAAAAATTCCAAGTGTTAACAATGCCATAATCATTGTTAATAGCAGTCCATCGATTTTGAAGACAGGCCATTGGCTATGCATCTTTCAAACATCGAAGAATATTGAATTTTTTTATCTTCTTGGCCTATCGTATTGATTCTACATGCCATACATCAGCAACTTTATTGAAAGTAGTGGGAAATCCATTATTCAAAATCAACGAAGAGTACAGGATTTAACAACTAAGACATGTGGCTTTCATGCACTTCTCTTTTTCATGTTCAGATGTCGTGGCTACACCTACAAGCAGTTTCTCGACATCCACGTTGACTTACCTCAATTGAACGACTTTCTAGTGGAGAATATACTTACAAGCGTATTTAATATTGATTTTAGTGCCCTACGAATAAAATTTTCTAAAAATGTATGTGAAATTGTTTATTAATAAAAATTTATATACATGATAAAACGACTTTTCTACTCTTAGATTTCATCTTCTACTAGGTATTTGTCGACAACAACTAGTGCAGGTAGATTATCCAAATTCACAGTATACTGATCCTGATGTAGTGCAATGTCGGGGTAACATTTTCTACAATAGAGCGTAACTCCACTTTTGTTATATCTCTTTGTATAGTCAATGATACTATTCTCACTCATTTTATAGAATTCACATGTTTCAATTTGTTTATTTGAAGTAATGTCACAAATAGTGTCCTCAAGCGGCAAATCACATTCCGTCACAGCCAAATGAAAATCAATGGGCTTATAATCACAGTAGTCAATGTCTTCACAACGATGACGCAGAAACCAAATTCTTTTGTTGTTCCAACAGTTGAATCGCTGACCCGGTTCCTCCTTCTAGAACAATCTAAAACCACGACGATACCAATCTTTTAGCAACAAACTAAAATCACGCTTATGATTCTTTCCTATCATACCTGAATATGTATTCTCCCACTTATTACATTTATCATAGTGACAATTGGAACATAGGTGGCCTCTAGGATGAGAGTCAAACACCTCTTCAAGACAGGAATTACAATCTTTAATTTGTACAGCATATCTTTTATGCAATTCACACGGGTAGCATAATCCATACTTTTCATCACACTTATCAATCATTGTGCAATTCTCACCGGACAACTTGCTACCCAGTCTGTACTGCAAAATAGACATGAATGGAATATTTTTTCCTGTGTTGACACCCTCACTGCCACAATGAAACTGAGCTAGCAACAACAAAAAATTGTCTGAGAGAGAGAGAGAGGAGTAAATATTTCGGTTGTCTCTGATTGGCTGCCTAAAAAACAGTTGTCAGCTCGAAAAAAACACTCTGGTTGAAAAACTTGGAGTTGAAACAAATTTGTGTGGGGAATCCCCGTTCATACTGCTACCTTTTTTGCAATGTTTAGCAACAGGTGGGGAATCCCCGCTCGTTTGGAATGGTACCAACGGGACATGATCAAATAGAACGTAGTTTCATAACGTGTTTAATCACGTGTAGAGGTCCTATAGAATAACAATGGAAGGAACATAAGCCAAGCAAATAACATGGGAATTGCTATACCTCCGAGCAAATTCAATATAAGCATTCTACTAATATCGACAGTTTTGAAATTGTTTATCAAACACCAAAATATTTAATGCCTCTAGACTCAGTGTTTATAAAAAGTAACATATTATCAAAGTAGTTTGTTCGAATTAAATCATTAAAGCTGAGATTAAGAAAATCAAATTAACAATTTCAATTCAATATTTTTAATTAAACTTTGAATGTCAAAGCCAGTATATTTGACACCTTTATACTTCATAACTGTAAAAAATTTAATCTTTTCGAAGTGACAAGTAGATAAATACAATCACTCCTAGAAACAGAAAAATTGATAATAAAACACATAAACGTATCCGTTCAGAGGGGAAATACGGACATTCTTAGCATTTCGTTCAGGGGAAACATTTCTGATTATAGTGGCTTCATACATCAGCTCATGGGTACTCTTGCAGTGCAATCAAAAGTGGAAAAAATTACACAAAACTATAGCCTACTTACAAAAACTAACATATAAACTCCCAGCATTTAGTTCTGCTGAACAATGCCAACGCGTTCGACGGATATTTTTTTAACAATATCGACAGTTTTGAACTTGTTTATCAAACACCAAAATATTTACTGTCTTTAAACTCAATTATTTATAAAAAGTAACGCATTATCAAAGTAGTTTTTTCAAAGTAAAACATTAAAACTAAAAGGAATAAAAAGGAATACAATTTTTAATTCAACATTTTTAGAATACCAAAAACCAATATATTTGACACCTTTATGCTTCAGAAGTGTAAAAAATTTAATATTTTTTGAAGTGACAACTAGATAAATACAATCACTCCTAGAAAAAAATGATAATAAAACACGAGAAAACGTATCCCTTTGGGGGGAAAATACAAAAATTCCCAGCATTCCGTTCAGGGGAAACATTTCTGATTATAGTTGCTTCATAAATCAGCTCATGGGTGCTCTTCCAATGCAAGCAAAAGTTGACGGCATATTCTTACCGAAATTGCCCCTCATTAGGTTGTTTTCCTTGTGTTTTCAATAATTATACGAACTTTCCTGTGTTCTAACAACTGCACTAATTACTAATAAATAAATGAATATTTAAGATCACCATAAAAAGCTGATTCTTTGACTGAATTTTATCAATAGTTAGGCTCTTATACTTTCGATATTGACAACGATCGCTTTTACTTACATCGCATTTATTACAATGAAGAATTTGTTGTTGTTTTTTTTTTTTCGCTCCAACCAAATCATATAGAAAAATTGGTCGGGGAAAACTGGTTAGGGGTTACTCAGTCACAAAACAGAACTGATATTTTTCCATATTACAGGTCAAAATTTATTGGCAGGCAGCCAACAATGGGACAACAAACATTTTTTCCATGGTTTTTCCCTATTCTGCTCTCTTTCCCTTGGTTTTCTTATAATTACTGTATAGTCCCAAATTTCCAGGGGGGGTGTGCCCATGCCATATACGCCTTTTTGACAAAGTGGATGCACAGAGTAGCCTATCTTTTGATTTAGTTCAATATCTTCTCTACGTTCTCTGAAATTTTCAACTTGTATCAACAAAACTATATCAACTTTGATCAAAGGGTGTGTCAAAAAGTACATCGTTTGACAATCATGATGAATATAGTGTCTTCTGATGTTGTTCAACATCCCCCTAAGCATTCAGTGAAAGTTTCAGCTTAGTGTATTTATATTTAGTTCAACATCGCTCTCAATATTCTGTGAAAGCTTCAGCTTAATACCCTTAGCCGTTCCTGGGATATTGCAGATACGCTCCCTGGAAAACTTGGATACAAATTGTGTGTTTGTATCATGTTCAACATCCCCCTCAACATACCCTAGAAGTTTCAACTAAATACCCTTGGCCGTTCCTGAGATATTGCAGATTTATCATTTTGACAGCATGGATGCCCTTAGTGTCCTTTGATCTTGTTCCATATCCCCCTCGACAGTCTCTAAAACTTTCAACTTAATGAAAAAGTTTATTTTTTATTGATTACCAATTTTCTGTATTACCTGCGTTTACCCCAGGGTCTGTAGGCTATTGTTGTCCCCGGAGGCTTATTCATTGAACTTTTCGACTATTTTGAAAGTAATACCTAGCTCAAAATTGTGATTAGGCGTGGGTGCCTTTGAAGGTGATGGGGGGGGGGGGGACTGGTAGTAAAAAAGAAAAGGGAGGAGGTTTGTTTTCTCTCCAACCCTTGGTAACTCCTAAAAAGGGATCTAGAACTTCAAATTCCCAATCGAATGAGCCTCCTCCCCAGTTTCTACAACCACCCTTCCATATGAAGTGGCTCTGGGGATAAATAATGAATACTACATTGAAGCATTATAAATATTTATTCGAAGCAAAATTAGAATGGTGCCTTTGACATCAACTAGTTGAATTCACAGTGAAAATCAACTTTAGAGGTAGAGTTAGCTGTAACGACTTTTAAAGTCAGAGGACTGTATGATGGATTAAATAGTATTTTCGCTGACTGTAAGTCGAAAAGAATTATTATAGCTGAGGCCATAAAAAAAAAAAAAAAAAAAAAAAAAAAGGCACTTCAATTCAATTAAAGCTGTAAAATTTTGGCCATCCATATTTATTTGTCTTGTCTGTTTTTTGGTGATTTCAATGCTGTCTTCAGCATGTTTAGCAACCACGGTTTTGGGGGGATTTTCATACCACATGAGTTTCTTTTTCTACAAAATTTGGCTTTCTTGAAAAGAAAAGCTTTAATTACTTAGGATCGCTGTTTCACTATAAATTTTTGGCTCCATTAAAAAAAAAAAAAAATCTAGTTAATTCTAGTGTCCGTAGATTCTGCACGATAGTTTTTTGAATTTATTATTTTGCCTGGAAAACATATCTATTGTGCAAAACAGATGACAAAATTATATGCGAAAATTAGACTTCATAACAAAAATAAACTGATGCTATTTTGAGTATAGTATAAAAAAGGCCTATCACCACCTTGTAAATAGAACGTATCTAACAGAACGTATATTAGAACGTACGTTTCTTATCTTCACCTCCTCCCCTATCCCCCGAAGACAAATATTAAAAGAAATATGACAATATGGTGTGGCTGTCCTTCCCCCTCCTTGAAAAGTATAATCGGATTAAATTTATTTTTGACTATATCTTGGGTGTAGGGTTCCTTCCCAAAAGATAATGCAGGCACAAAAGCTCTTATCCACTGACGTGGCAATTTTCTTTTGGGTGAAACAGTCTTCTTTGTCGGAACATAAGAAAGAAAGTATCTTATTAATTTAGTATTCAGCCAAAATCCGTATGGGAATTTTCTTCCTTTTTTAATCTAAGGTCAACTTTCCAAGACATTTATTTCCTCTAATTTTTTTTTGTTTTGTTTGTCTTTCTCAAAACAATTATGTTCTCGGGACGCATGAAAAAAAAATCTTGCCCTTTTTCATCTTTTCCTATCAAAGATATACATGGCTGTCTTGAATAATTGGTTGTTTATAGAATAAGGATAACTCTCTTCGTTGTTACCCCGATTACCTTCTTTTTTAGCCCTTCAACTGGACCATCATACCGCAATATACAAAAACCTTATTTATTTTCTTCAACTCGTCGGGTGCTATTGAAATCGAAGCATTAGCGAAACGAAACCTAATTTGAAAATATTGAAAACTAATCTCTGACGTGAGTTTACCCATCTAAATCTCATCTTAGGTCTAATAAAAAGAACAATATTTCAAAGAAACTTACATAAATTAATTCTTTTTTTATTCAATTTAAGCTTTACTCGTTTTAAGATCAACTTATTCATTTATATTAGTATTCATTAGTACCTGTTGTATTTTTTCGACATGATTGTTTATTTAATTTTCTGTTTGTTTTGGGTTTCATTTATTCTTTAATAGTAATTTGTGTTTTGAGTTTGAATTATTGTGGATTTTCATTTCTTGTGATCTCAAGTTTAGTAGGGCATTTACTTTTCCTTGTAATACTTCTTTTCCGGAATTTTTTTTTTAATAATTCTCTAAAATATCGAAAACTCATCGCAAAAGTCAGTTGTGTACTTGTGTTTATCTAAATCTCATCTTGGGTCAAATAAAAAGAAAACCTTTAAAAAAAACTTACGTTACTAAATAAGTTCTCGTTTGTTCTATGACGGCAATTTCCTCGTTATCATACTTCTTCGTCATGTTTGTATTTCTCAATGCAATTAAGCCTGTCAGGTCAAAAGAAACAATATCTCACCCTTTTTAATCTTGTCCCCTCAAAGAGATATCTGGCTATCAGAATATTTGGTTGATAATAAAATAAGGGTACTTGTCTAGAATCCGATAAACATGCGGGAAGTGAAGTTTCGTTAATGTTCATGAAATAAAACAAAATAGGATGAAAATATAATGGTTTATGGACACATTGGGCTATTTATTTGCAGATTATGGGGGGGGGGTAAGCTTAGCATATATTAAATACGTATAACCTAACCTAGTTACTTTTTATTCTCCCTAAATCCCAAAAAACTAAAGTTTAAATATAGTTCCCGGAGTGAGAAACCCTGTGTTTAAACATTGTCTCATATGAAGTATCGGGTATCTTCGCAATACAATTCTCATGTGTTTATCGGATTCTAGACAAGTACCGAAATAAGTATCACTCTTTTCGTAATTTGTAATTCTGATTGCCTTGCCTTTAAGCCCTTCGTTTATACCACCGTATATAAACACCTTACTACCCAATCAAATTATCGTTTTTAATTGAAAACAACGGAAACTAATGGCCGAAATTAGCTTTATCCAAACAAATTTCATCTTAAATCAACTTAAAGGAAGAAAAAACACTTGAAAATTTTTACATCACTTAACCAGCATAACCGTTTTCCTCAACTCAATTTCCGTTTTTCTTGGAAATTATCGAAAACTAATTTTTGAAGTTTGCATCTTGGGTTAATTAAAAAAGAAAAAATTATAATAGATTCTCAGGTCACCGAATAAGTTCTTTTTTGCTATATGGCGGCAATTTCCTCAATATTATATTTCTTCCTCAAGTTTATGTGTTTGGCTTTACCCCGATTAGCCATGGTTCTCAAGTTTTTCATCACTTCCACAACGTTGATCAAACTGTTCGTGATAACGAACTGTAAGTAAGGAGCGACCCTGCTCAATGGTAACCGAAACTCTAAAAAACGGATTGATACCAATCATATTGGTATCATTGGCATAAAAAAATTGTTTGATTCCAATAGATACATCAAAAGAATCAGATTTTAATTCTGATTTCAAATATATAAGTTTCATCAAGTTTAATCTTACCCATCAAAAGTTACACACCTGAGAAAATTTGGCTGATTTTCGAAAAAAGGCAAAAATACCCCCTAAAAAATATAGAACCTTAATGAAAATCACACCATCAGATTCAGCGTATCAGAGAACCCTACTTTAGAGGTTTCAAACTCCTATCTGCAAAAATGTGGCATTTTGTATTTTTTTTTCCAGAAGAAAGATCACGGATGCGTGTTTTTTTGTTGTTTTTTTTCTTTTCCCCAGGGGTAATCGTGTCGACCCAGTGGTCCTAAAATACCATAGGAGGGCTCTTTGGAACGGAAATTCAAATTTCTAGTGCCCTTTTTAAGTGACCAAAAAATGGAGGGCAACTAGGCCCCCTCCCACGCTTATTTTTTTCTCAAAGTCACCCAATTAAAATTTTGAGATAGCTATCTTGTTCAGCATAGTCGAAAATCTAATAAATATGTCTTTTAGGATGAATTAATCCCCCACAGTTCCCAGGGGAAGGGCTGCAAGTTATGAACTTTGCCCATTGCTTGCATATTGTATTGGTTATTGGGAAGTATACAGACATTTTCAGGAATGATTTTTTTCTGGTGTTGGGGGGCTAGAGGAGGGGGTTACTCGGGAGAATCTTTCCGTGGGGATGTTTCTTTGGAGTAAGGGACATTTCTATGAAGGGGACGCCGGATTTCCAAGCATTATTTAAAAAACGATCAGAAATAAAAAAAAAAACAAGTTTTTTCAACTGAAAGTAAGAAGCAACATTATAACTTAAAATGAACAGAAATTATTACGTATATGAGGGGGTTCTCCCCCAAGTCAATACCTCTCTCTTTACGCTACAGTTTTTTTTTTAGTGCTTTCAAAAGAGCTATCTATTCTAATTAAACGGCCTTTGTGATTCAGGGGTTTGTGAATTAAATTTTTTTTAATTTTTAACGTTTTAATTTTTTTAATTTAAAGAGCGTGGAATTGACTAAGGGGAGAACCCCCTCATATACGTAATAACATATACGTAATAAAAGAACAATAAAAAAACAAGCGATACGGCTCAATAGTAATCGAAACTTTTAAAAACGGAATTTTGATGTCAATAAATATATCAAAAGAATGGGCTTATAATGCTGATTCTAAATATATAAATTTTATTAAGTTTAGTATTATTCATCACAGTCTACGAGCCTGAGAAAATTTACCTGATTTTTTAAAGAGGGGGGAAACATCCCCTACAAGTGAAAGAATTTTAATGAAAATCACACCGTTAGATTCAGCATATCAGAAAACCTATTACATAGGTTTCAAGCTCATATCTGCAAAAATCTGCAACTTTGTATTTTTTGTCAGAAGAAAAATATACGAATACAGAAGTTCGTTACGTAAGTTAATTTGTAAATTACGTCAGAACCAAATTTAGAGACAGCCATTTAGCAAAAGAAGAGTAAAATTTTATGCTAATTTTGTTTACTTATTCAATGACGGTGAGCTAAAATAAAAGCTGAATTAACTAAAAAACGATCATAAATTAAATAAAAAAACAAGTTTTTTTAAACTGAAAGTAAGGAGCGACATTAAAACTTAAAACGAACAGAAATTATTCCGTATATGAAAGGGGATGTCCTCTCCTCAGCGCCTCGCTCTTTACGCTAAAGTTTGACTCAGTGTCACAACTTAATTTTTTAAAACAATAAAAAAACTTTAGCGTAAAGAGCGAGTTGTTGAGCAGGGGGCAGCCCCTTTCATATACGGAATAATTTATGTTCGTTTTAAGTTTTAATGTCGCTCCTTACTTTCAGTTTAAGAAACTTTTTTTTTATTTAATCTTAATTCAATGCAATCGAGCTGTCAGACCAAATTAAACAGTTTCTCGCCTATTTAATCTATATATTTAAAATCAAAGATATCTATGTGTGTCCAATATGCATTACTCCGCCAAGAAACTTTAAGAAGTTGTTGAGTACACTCTTGTGAAGGTCTTAGGTTCAAAAGTAATCTTTTAAAGATTACTTAAAGAAATATTCTGAATCTTTCGAATACTTTTCGTGCTGACTGAAATTAGACATATCTGAACACAAATACTTGACAATTGCTTTCGTTCACATTTTTCACATTTTCTGGATATTAACTATCCAGCAACATCCAGCGGCTAAGTTAATGCCCTAATTTTTTGAATACTTTAAAGTGCTGTCATATGATAGTATCATTATTTTATATGTGGGAAAATTTTCCAGCGGGAATTATCTGGGAGAGACTTTTGCGAGATGAAATTTTCCGGAGAGGATTTTTCAAGAGGTGGGGCGGGGTACACGGAGGAATATTAGCGGGGGGAGTTTTCCACGGGGGGGATTTGCCAGGGGGAAAATGTCCATGGAGAAAAATTTCCGGGGGAAATTTTAAAATACTTTTAGAGTTTAAAATTCGGTCGTTATTAATACCTGGGTGAATTTTCCACGGGGGGAAAAAATTATCTGCGGGGCTATTTTCTAGGGGGGAGGAATCCTTGAAGTTGCTTTCTTTTGAGATTGCAGAAATACACGATGGGTAAGTTAGTTTTTTACAATAAAAGAAATTTATGGCTGTCAAAATATTTGGTTGCTTATAAAATAGCCATTAATTTTATCGTAATTTGTAATTCTGAATTCCTGCCCTTTTAGGCTTTCGATTGACTGATTATACCGCAATATACAAACACCTTACTCTTTCTCTAAAACTCGCATAGAACTTATTGATCCCGAAATATTAGCCAAATTAAACCTAATTTGTTGTTGTGGAATTATGGCGTAACCGTTTTCCCCAATCAAATTCCGTTTCTCTTTGAAAATACTGAAAACTAATCGCTGAAGTTTTGTTTCCATCTAAACTTCATCTTGGGTCAAATAAAAGGAGAAAAAATTTAACAGGATCTCAAGTTACTTAATAATTTCTCGTTTGTTCTAAGACTGCAATTTACTCAATATCGTACTTCTTCATTTTTCTATTTCTCAAGGCAATCAAGCTGCCAGGCCAAATGAAACAATTTCTCGTCCTTTTAATTTTCTCCCATCAAAAAGATATCTGGTAGTTAGAATATTTGGTTGATTATAAGATAAGCATCTGTCTTTTCGAAGTTTGTAATTCCAACCGCCATATTATTTTTATCGAGGGGATGCTCTCTCTCTCCCTAGGCACCACTTTACAACCTCCCTGGGCACCGGCTGGGCACACCTAAGATATTTTTCAGGGCTTTTACCTAAATCAAACATAGTTTACGCAGGGCAAGTATAATGATGACTTAAATTTGACAATTCTAAATTTCGAAAGGAATATTCAGAACAATTGTTGGACCAGCACACCTGGGCATACCTGGGCACTGGGCACACCTGTACACACATTTTGGGAGAGAGCAACCTCTCGATTTTTATAAGCCCTTTGACTGAACGATTATACCATCATATACAAACACCTTCCTGCTTTTCTCCATCTTGTCGACTTGTGGTTAAAATTGAAATACTAGCGAAACGAAACCTTATCTTTTGATTGGTTTTTATTACGGCCCGCACAACAGTCTTTCCCAAATCAAATTCCCAGTTTTTGCTGAAAATATCGAAAACTAATCACTTAAGCAAGCACCTGGCATCAAATCCTATCTGGGGCCAGATAATAAATATAAAAAAAAAACTTAAAAGATTTCTAGGTTATTTTACCAGCGCAATCATTTTTCTCAGCTCAATTTTTAGTTACTCTTTGAAAATATCAAAAACTAATCGCTGAAATAAGTTTTATTCATCTATATTCTATCTTACATAAAGTAAAAAGAAAAAGTATCTAAACAAGTTTTGCGCCCTTTACTAAGTTCTTGTTTGTACTATGTTTGCTTTAATTTCCTCGATATAAGTTTTCGTTATGTTCGTATTTCTTAGCGTCGAAGCTGTCAGGCCAAATGAAACGATTTCTCGCCCTTTTTAATCTTTTCCTATCAAAAAGATACATGGCTGTCTTGAATATCTTGTTGTTTGTGAGACGAGTCTGACAATTTGTAACTCGGATTGTCTTCCATAATTCTGGCATCTTTGGAATATCATTCAAAAGTTGAAGGACGCATTCTATTCTTGAAACACTCTGTTATGCTGAAAGTTTTTTAGTACATCTCTGATTTGGAATAAATGAAAAAAAATTGAACTGAAAGTAAGGAGCAACATTAAAACTTGAAACGAACTCAGCCCTTTTTACGCATAGGTCCTAAAGCTCTCTAAAAATACTTTTTGTTCAATTTCAACGGCCCTTGTGTTTGAGCAGAATTGTTACAAAATGTAAAACTTTAGCCTAAGCTAAAGAGTTAGGGTTTAGGAAAGGGAAGCCTCCCCCCCTAATATACGGAACAATTTCTGTTCGTTTTAGGTTTTGACGTTGCTCCATACCTTCAGTTGAAAACAATTGTGTTTTTTATTTAGTTTCTGATCATTTTTAGATTATGCCATCAATTCCACTTTCCTCCCCTCCCCGGTGAAAAATTTACCGTGAAAAGCAGGAAATTCCCCACCAAAAATAATATTCCGTGTATTTCCCAAAAGCAAATACCATATATGAACAATGGACAAATTGCATAACTTACAGCTATTTCCCCAAGGAAATCGCTGAAGGCATAGTAATTGGGGTGGCTGGCGTTTAAATATTTGGACATTAGGGGGAGGGGGTTAAAGCAGGTAGGTTTTATTCTAGAGTTTTACACAGCGTAAACTTGAGTGAGTGGCGCATAATACACAAGTGCCAAAATTTTTTCCCCTATGGAAATAAAAAAAAACTCAAATAAAATTCCGAAATTGGGAAAGCCTTGTTTTCCACGGTGGGGGGGGGGGGTATTTACCGGGGGAGTATTTTCCGCGGGGGTATTTTCCGGGGGGTGGGTATTTACCGCGGGGGATTTTTCCGAAGGGGGGTAATCGTCAGGGGGATAAACGCTTAGAACTCGTTTTTGGGCCTTTCAACTATGCTGAATCAAATGGCTATCTCAAAATTTTGATTAGATATCTTTGTGGAAAAAGGGGTGTGGGACAGAAGCTAATTGCCCTTCAATATTTTTGGTCACTTAAAAAAGACACTAAACGTCTTGATTTTCGTTCCAGTGAACCCTCTCCCAATATTTTAGGACCATTGGTTTTATACGATCATCCCTGGGAAAACAAAATGCAAATAAACATGCCTCCGTGTTCTTTCTTCTGGCAAAAAAAATACAATAAAATAAAAGATAAATTCCACAGTTTTGTAGATAGGAACTTGAAACCTCTACAGCAGAGTTCTCTGATATACTGAATCTTAAATTTTGATTAATATTAGGATCAATTGACTTTTTTGGGGTGTTTCACCCATTTTGAAAATGAGGCAAATTTTCTAAAGCTCTTATGGGTAGCATTAAGCTTAAGAAATTTTATTATTTTGGAATCAGCATAAAAAGTCAATTCTTTTGGTGAGTCTATTGCTATTAAAATGCAGTTTTTTCTATAGTTTTGGTTACTATTTGAGCGAATTAGTCGGCCCCATAGTAACCAAGTTTAGAAGAGTAGTATAGAAAAGAGTTAGTGGTAAAACAAGGGTAAAATAGTATTTTGGCTCAGATAATTCAGCAGGCTTTTAGTGACTTTTTGTCAAATTGAAATTTACGACCCTATCCCTGAAAACTGAAACGTTCGACCGATTAGTCTAATCCGTTTTCCTGTATGTTAGTTGACTCTCAAAATAATGGAAGTCCCTAGTTTGGCCAATATGTATTTTTTCTTCTTTTCTTAATATAAAAATAGTTGGAATGTAGAGCTTCTTGTACCAAAGTTATCTTTGCCTTATGGATTCTAAATAAACCTCCTTAATAAAAAAAAAAGTTATCGTGAATAACAGTCAAAAATCCAAACTTATTAGTGTCACCAGTTTTCCTGTAAACATAGATTTTGATGGCTGTGGTATTACGACCCGCGTAACCGTTTTCGTGAATCAAATTCACGTTTTTCTTTGAAAATATCGGAAAACTAATCGCCGTAGTTAGCTTTACCCATCTTAATCCCTTCTAGGGTCAAATAGAACAGATAAGCACTGAAAAGAATTTTAGGTCACTTAACCAGCGTAACCGTTTTCTTTAACTCAATTCCTGTTGCTGTTTGAAACGAAAACTAATCGCTGAAGTAATTATTATGCATTTAAATTCCATTTCAGATCAATTAAAAAATAACCACATTTAATAGATTCTTAGGTCACACAATAAGTTCTTATTTGTTCTATGTTCTATGGCTGCAATTTCCCTGATTTCATATTTCTTCGTTATATTTGTATTTCTTGAGGCAATGAAGCTGTCAGGCCAAATAGAACGATTTCTCGCCCTTTTTAATCTTTCCCTATCAAAAAGAAATATGGCTGTCTCGAAGATTTGGTTGTTTATAAAATAAGCATCACTCTTTTTGTAATTTGTAACTCTGACTCTATTCCCTCATTCTGGCAAATTTACGATGTCGTTTCATAGATGAACGACATATTTTTCTCATGAGACACCCTGCTGCCCTTACAGTTTAACAGTTCACGTCTGATTTGGGAATGGTGGTTTTGGATCTTTGAAAGGTGAGCAAGCGTTGAGAACAGTTTGGCTAAGATAAATCAAAAGCCGTTAAGTGACTTATTTATTAAATCGAGATTTGCGACACAACCTCCAAAAAAAGAAACTGCCAACCGATTGGTCTAATTAGTTTTGTTGCATGTTAGTTGGCTCTGAAGATGAATAAAAGCATCATTTTTTTTCGAAATGTGTTTTATCTATCGTTCTCAAATACAAAAATATTTAAAATTCGGGTTTGCTTGTGTCAAAACTAGTTTATCATTATGGATTCTAGACAAATTTCCTCATACAAACAAAAAACAATATTAGTCGAGAAATTAATAAGCATTGTTCAGAATTTCTGTTTCTCTGATAAATTCCTGCAGTAGAGAAAACTGCCTTCTGCATTAGCATAGTGGCGCTGATGTCTCGATATAAACAAGATTTTACGACTGTTTACATTCATAGCTAAAACATTCTTTTTATTTTCTGGACTGATATCCGTATTATTTGAATGACTCCCAGATCAAACAGTTCGCGGTACCGAACTGTAAATAGTAGGAGAAAAATAAGTTTTGACCAGGAAAAAATTGGTACAGAAATGGTTTCTTCACCATCCGGACCGAAAAAAAAAATGCTTAACAACATATCAAAAATCTAAATCTCTAGCTCGATGCGAAATTGGTTTTTTTTTTTAATGTTTTTTTATTTATTTTCTCAAAAACCGGGAAAAAAAATTAAAAACGTAAACTATAATGTTTTACACATCTTTTTAGATCAGCTTCTGGCTCTGAATTCATTTCTGATATTCATTTCGTTACCTGACCAAAAGAAAAATATTTATCAGCAAAAAAAAAATGGGGAAAAAAACTGTGTCTTTGGGGAAAAAAAACTCTTACCAGCGTTTATCAAGGTCTACAACGGAATAAGTTTTTCGTTCTTGTAGTCTATTTGGCTATGCACACGAAAGGCTTAGAAAAAAAAGACTAAACAACAATAAACAGGAATGACGAAACACCTCAGCACCAAACACTATGAGACAAAGGCTCTAACTTAAAGTTTTCAGAGAAAACCTTTTATCTTATTTGAGCTCGAACAGCTCTAGAAATCACTTTTCCAGAAAGAATGTGCGGCACTGCACCAGTTACGTATACCAATTCCAGAACCTCTTTCAGACCAGAACCTTGCATGAGGTGTCCTATGCATCCGACGAAACTCATCATCAAATGAAAACCGCCTAACTTGAGAACAATACTACTCAACTCATTCGTCGTGTCGGACTTGAGGATCTTCATAGACTTCCACCAGAGCGGCTGGTCAAATGTGAGAACGGGTGTGAATCCGTAGGTTCTGCCTTGCGAAGCTACGAAGCGCAAGGTTGAGTAAAGGCAGGATTCGCTGCTAGACGGGAGGTCAATCATGGGCAAAAACAAGACGCTTGCCTTGCCGCGAAGGTTTCCCGTTTCATGATGTATTTGGTTAGAGAAAACTGACTGCATGAATCCATTCCAGCTCGGCGTTGGGACATTCAGGAACCCGGTAACTAACCAGAGCTGATCGAGTGAGGCATACGGGTCGTTGACATTTTTGCCAGGGATCGTCTCATATTGCACCTTTGAAAGCACTGTCTCACTTAAGCGGTAAGGGTAGATGGGAATTTTTCCTTTTGGGGCTACTTCATCTAATGAAACTTTAGCTCTCCGAATGGGTGATCGGCTGTTAATGAGAGGAGGCGTGACTCTTACTAGCAGAGTCATCCCATGGAAAATGTCTCTTCCTTACATCGTGCAAACATCGTAATCTGTATTACCACCTACATGCTGCGTAGTATGTCCGGAGGTAACTCCTGCAAAGGTAGGTTCATTACTGACTGATGCACAGCATGTAAATTTCTAGACTTCAGTATATGAGAAGCAGATTCCATGGCTGTGTATAGTATCAATAAGAAATCCGGACTTGAAATGGTGATCCAGTTGCACTGCTAAGCCTAGTTGCAGTGGACAAATGAGGGCACGCGGGCGATCTGCTTGAACGACGGAATTGCCAATGGCAAGCACTTTGAAGGAAATATCGGTTCCAGCGAATATTTCATCTAAGAACACCATTAGGCTATCAGGTAGAGAGCCTTCCAGCTGTTCTCCAGAAGAAATCTGCTTTGCGGTCATATATGATTCCTTCTGTGCTGGCAGTCCTTTGACATCACTTTTGATAATCTTTGCTGCTACTCTAATAAGCTTGATATTCTCACTCTCTTCGTTATTGGTTTTGTCCAAGTAATAAAAATTCTGGAGTATCGCTGATGCTTTTTCTTTGAATGTCACCACGTCAGCCTTACCGTCAATAGTTGCAAATACTAGCTGGTCACAGAAGTTTTCCAGAAGCTTGCTCTTCAAGTACTTGTTAGAGTACGGTTCAAGGTCTGTCCCATTCAAAAGCTCTCCCATTTTAACAACAATTTCACTGACTGTATACTGTTCTTCGTCATTTTCTTCGAAAAAAGTAGCCAGCTTCAAAAAAGCCTGATATCTTTCATCGTGACCTGGCCTCCCCCTTTTTGGACGTTTTTTATCTGGCTCAGTATCTTCGAGTATTCCAAAAAGTTCTTGCGTCGCAAATCTGGCTGGAAGGCTGTTATTTAATCGAAACATAGAAGAACAGGCTGCGTGATAAATGGTGTCAACTGCGAGCAGGTCTGACACTACACATATTCGGCGGAAAACGTTATTTGACCAATCTTCATCACGGCTTTGGCACACTGCCTTTATACTCTCTTCAAAGTCTTTAGTCCGAACCTTGTACCACTCGTGTCCTTTTCTGTGGGTAGTGTTGAGATTTATCCTTGTAGTGCAGAAAAAGCAACACTCTTGGAAGTTGAAACTTGGAGTCCGTGATCGGAGTACCACTTTTTCTGCTTCCGTCTTTTCTTGCAATTTTCGTCGTCTCTCATTCTCAATTTTGGACAGGTATATTTTGTTTGTGAAAGTCTTTCTGCAAGCAACATGAACTTGGTTCCCTGCCTCGACAGAGATGCTGGTACCTCTCGTTTTTCTAGCTTCATTGATCACCGTAGCTCCTTTTTCTGCCAGTACCGACGATTCTGAGGTGTCTATTGAACGTTCACAAAGGGGACATAAAACTACGGTCTCAGCCATCTAAAAAAGAGAGCCGGAAATAAGTGAGTATATTTAGTATAAGTAGTATAAGTAATAAGTGAGTATACGTATGTGAATAAGTAGAGCTGACGGTGAATGTTACAAAGAAAACCCTGATTCTGAACCGAAAAATATGTAGCTAAACCCTCCCCAGTTCAGGTAGGTTACTAAAATAAATGGACTGTCAATCTTATTGAGGGCTGGCGTCGAGTATCATGGGTGCTTTAAGGATTCTTGACCAGGGAAATCTGACAGTCAGATCCGCGAAAGGGACCGGCGATAGTCGATATTACTCTCGCTTCCACTAGAGAAATAGCTTTTTCGTTCCGCCTATCGGCGTCGACCGTGTTGCACTCTAGTGACTTGTTTGCTGTACTTAAGTTTTCTTCAGACAGATGGCGCTGATAAAATATGTGTCAGAAAAGAGAGGTAGGACGAGCGTAGTCTTCTTTCCTTTCTATATTTCCTTCCTCCGATTCCTTTCCGCTTCCTAGTAGTTACGTTACAAAAGCATCGGCAAGAAAAACAAACTAAAACGCAACTGTGTTAAATCTCTGCTCGGACTCCAAAATACTTTCCATCTGAGGAGTTTTTTTGCAGATAGGTGGCTCTACAAGGCTCAGCAGACTGAAGCAACTTTGAAAAGAGTGTAAGATCAAGGCATTGTGTAACTGAAAGCGAAAATCAGAAGGGACTTTCCAGCTGGTTGAAAATGTCGTCACCAATAAAGCTCGGTAGGAAAAGAAATGGATTCGGAACGCCGGTAGGTTATTTGTTCAGATGGGGAAAAATGAACCGAAAATTCGTGCTCTCCTTCGAAAAATACCCCGTGATCGTGTGTCGCTTGATCCTTTTTTTTTTTTTTTTTATTTCATACAAAAACAAAAACAAAACAAAAAAGAATTAAATGATTAAACGTGATGTTTCTGTCTAATAAAAGAGCACAAAAACAATCGTTTCTTAAAAGGGAAACCATCAATAAACTAGGGGAGACCCGCCAACGCTCATCACTTTTTTAGAAAATAATTTTTTTCTACTATGCTTGTCAATCTACAGTAAACTTTTTCCAACCAAAATGTACCTACACACTCAGGACGTCAAGCAAAATTTTGATATTTTTGTAGCCTATCAGTTATAGCCATAATTCAAACAAGAATGACCTTGGTCAGATATGGCAAACCTGTACGACCCCGGTACAGCTTCGCCATCCCCCGGTTCTGGTTCGCCAAGCATTGAAAACCACTTTTAAAAAAATCAGAAGAGCCATTCTCATTTAAGAATATGTTTAATACTCATCAGCTAGTGGTATAAGAAAATTTAATACAGGTCACTCGTATCATATTTGTCTGATCATTTTATTTTGTATGCGGAAAGATCGACACCAAATGTCAGCTTTTCTGATTGCCTTTTAGTCCCTCCGCATGAGACGGGTTGATCAAGTTTAATTTCCACTGATTGTCTCTCTACTAAAGCCTGTTCATCTGTATAAACAAACTTGTTTGGTTCAACCTTTTTGAGAAATTTGACATCAAGATCATCACCATTGATTTCTAACACCGACGCAACATAGTATGTTTTCCCGCTTCTTTTCCCATCGATTCCAGTGAGAATGAAATCACCGACTGTAATCTCTCCAGATATTTCAGTTTCAGCCTCGACATCGCCAACATTCAGACTCTCGTCACCGCAACAATAAGAATCAACTACAAAATCTGCAGAGCTGCTTTTATACTCAAATGCTTCGCAAAAAAGCTTCCTTTTTGGAAATTTATATTGCTTCGCAACTGTCTTGCTTAGTTTCTTCATTTCTAGCACGTTTTATTTCTTATTTTTCTTTTCCACCTCTTGCTGAATTCTTTCTTTTACTGGAGTATCTGTTAGGATTTCTGTTTTCTTTCTATTTGCAGTTCTTCTTTTCTGCTTCCTGGGGGATCCTTTCGGCAATGGGAAAAGATCTATAATTTCTGAATAGCTATCGTTAACAGAACCAGACATTGTAGCAGGCAGCTGTTCTGGACTCAAGTTTCTCAGGGGTGGTTCACTTGCACATGGTGCTTCTGAATATCACGCAGAGTTACCTTCTGAGCTGAAAGGGGC
Source organism: Artemia sp. Qi Xiang Cuo (assembly GCF_049724085.1). Taxonomy (NCBI): domain Eukaryota; kingdom Metazoa; phylum Arthropoda; class Branchiopoda; order Anostraca; family Artemiidae; genus Artemia; species Artemia sp. Qi Xiang Cuo. The sequence goes on along the minus strand of NC_142795.1, from coordinate 75,599,305 downwards.
CAGTGGCGGTACTTCTGGTCTATCGGAAACGGATGAACTTAGGTATTCATGGTCTTGAAAAATTTCTGGGTTGAATGGATCAATTCCTGTGCAGCGGAACCCGCTGATTATGCTTTCTTGAGTAACCGCCTTGAAGTAAGATGAGCCAAGAATTTCTGCAACATTAGCAATGGCTATGGTTTTGCATTTGTTTCTGCTCATAAAAGCTGCGGCTTCTCGATTGTAGTATGCCTTAATCGGAAACATAACGGAGCGATCCAGAGGCTGCAGTTTATGAGTCGTTTGTGGGGGCACAGTTAAAAGATTAACACCGTTCTCCTTGGCCAGCTCAAGCAGATCGCTAGAATATCTGGTAATATGATTGTCCAAAATAAGAAGAACTGGTTTTGATTTTGTTGGTTTTACATGACTAATAAAGTGGTTCAGCCAAATGACAAAGAGCTCGGTAGTCATCCATCCAGAAGCTTTTTCATTTCCGAACCCAAAGGTCCCTAGTGGAGCTCTCGGTAGTAGGACATCAGGGCACGTTTTTATTCGAAAAATTATCAGTGGAGGACCTGTATTTCCAATAGCGCTAACACAGACACAAAGCGTGATATTCTGCCCTCTTTCGCCAGACGTTACCTTTCCGACTTGCCTTTGGCCCTTTTCAGCAATGACAGTGCCTGGATTGTGAACAGTCGATAATCCTGTCTCATCGACGTTCCAAATATTTTCTGGGCTAAAGCAGTGACGATCGTATAGAGTCTGAAGATTTTTAAAGAACTGCTGAACTGTAAAGCGGTTGAAGGCAGTAGCCCTTCCCAGACTGGTAGCTTCTGCCTGTCGGATTGTAAGCTCGGGGTGTCGCTGCATAAACCCCGAATACCAATCCTCTCCCGCAGCTCGATTTTTCTCACCACAAGTCGATGAATCTAGAATTTTAAGCTGCTTCGACGTGGCGTATTTGTAACAAAGTTGACGTAGCTCGAGTGGTGATAGTCCATAATGCATATGGCATATTATTTGCAGGTATTTGACAAGAGCCCGTTCTTGTTCGTCGGTAAAAATTCTACGAGTGGCGTATCGTGGTGAAAAAAAGAGAGAAGCAAACTTCTAACCTCCAGGCCGTTCTTGCTGATTCTTTTCACATAATCTCGTAAGGTTCCACGAGGAATCTGGTATTTTCTTGAAGCTGTTGCCTTTGGAACTTGCTTCTCAATGACTTCTAGCACAGCTTCACGAAGCAGTTCTGGTTCAGTCGTACCTTTTTTCCTTTCTGTAGCAGGCTTTGGCGTTCGCATGATGTCTGAAAACAAAAGAAAATATACTATTAATAAAATACAGAATAGTGCACCAATATGCTTGATGTAACATTGAAGACTTTTGCAGAAGAAGTTTAGCCTACATGTCCAGTCTTAAATTTTTCAAAGTTTTTAGCCTTGTCTTTTGTCATGATGTATAACCTACTTATTTTGGCAATGAAACAACATTGACTACTTCAAACTTTTAGAATATGTTAGTTGGATTGCCCAGTTTGTTTTTATCAGAAATAAGATGTGTTCTGAACTTGAAAGATCAAATAAAATTTCAAGAGGTCTTTTTTACGTAGTAACCTCAAGGTAATACGTTTCGTCTCAATATTCTTCGTCGAATGTTACATCAACATAATAAACTCTTAAATTTCGAATCAATGTCGCAACTTCTGGGCATGCAAATCGACTCGATCCAATTGTTTTTATCCTATTATTATTGCCAGTAACAACTCTTCATTTAGATAGGCTAGTAAAATACAGAATATTACTAGTAAAATACACAATATTTCTGAAAAATACAGAACTAGTAAAATACAGAATAGTACAACAACACATAACAAACGACGGCACTGAAAGCAAAATGACAATTCCCCGGCCCAGGTTCGCCAGCCATGGGTTACTTGACCCTAGACTTGTGTAACTGAGTATTACATTGGTGATAACCTTGGGTAGAGTGCATTGACCATGACGTTTTTAGATCCTCTGAAACTCGGGAGTGATGGCGCCAAATGCGGGTTAGGAGTGTGATAGCATAAACTGAGAGATATATGAGGTAACAGACAATTACCATATCTTTTAAAATAGCTCTTGAATAGCTTTTTTTCTAAGACATAAAATATAGCATTCTGCAGGAAAAAAATATAACAATTATAAAAAAAATTTACTTACAACTGAAGGCAAATTCTCTGCACTAATAAAGTATCGCTAGTAGATGGCTCTTCCATTGGCAAAGTTTCCCGGGTTTTGAACGCTATGTGTTCGAGTAATTTTGAAATGACGAACCTGGGCCGTGGTGAAGGGGAGCTGGTCTCCCCTACTATTCTTTTCACGGTTCCTCATTCTCGGATTCTGGAAATATCTAAAAAAAAGCGCAAAAAACGTCAAAAAAAGGGAATTTCGCAACGGGATGGAGATTTAGATTTTTGATTAGAGCTCTTTTTTCTGAACACAGTGGTGCAAAAATAATTTCTGTACCAATTTTTTCCTGGTTCGATCATTTTTTTTCCGTATCTTTCCCCTACTAGTAAGGAGTGACCCGGCTCAAGAGTAACCGAAACTCTAAAAAACGTAATTTCGATATCAATATATATCATAGGCAGCGCAATAGTGCTACCTAAGTAAAGAACGATGTTGGCAGAATGTATTTTTTTTCCATACCAGGGCACTTCGTATCGAAGGAGTTGTCGTAGAAACTTCGAAAAGGGCTCATTCGATTGGAAATAGGAGTGGCTTGTGGCAGTTTTGATAGTCGAAAGTGACTGGGGGGCAACTAGCCACATCCCTCGCCCATGATTCGCCCAAACACATCCAATCAAAATTTTGAGATAGCCATTTCGTTCAGCGTAGTTGATTTCCAGATAGAAAATATGTTTTTGAGGAGGACGATCCCCCAAAATGCTCTGGGCAAGGGTTTTAAGTTATGCCCTGGGGGCATATAAGAACGATGTTGGCACAATATATTATTTTTTTTCCTTTAGAGCACTGCACTTCGTATCGAAGGAGCCGTCGTAGAAACTTCGAAAAGGGCTCATTCAATTGGAAATTGGATTGGCTTGTGCCCTTTTTAATATTCGAAAGTCATTGTAAGGCAACTAACACCCCTTCCAAGCCCACCATTTCCCCAAACACATCCAATCAAAATTTTGAGATAACCATTTTGTTCAGCGTAGTTGATTTCCAGATAGAAGATATGTTTTTGAGGAAGACACTCCCCCACAACCCTCGGGGCAAGGGATGTAAGCTATGCTCTGGGGGCATATAAGGTTTTTATAGAAGGCGTTGTCGTAGAAACTTCAAAAAAGGCTCATTCGATTGGAAATTCAAAGGGCTAGTGCCCTTTTTAATAGAAGAAAGTGATTGGAGGGCAACTAGCCCCCCTCTCACGCACACATTTTCCCCAAACATATCCAATCAAAAATTTTAGATAGTCATTTTATTCAACATAGTTTAAATTTCTGGAAATTAGGTCTTTGAGGATAACCACCCCCCCCCCCACAGCCCTCAGGGGAAGGGTTGTAAGTTATGCCCTGAGGGCATTTAAGGTTTTTATAGAACGCGTTGTCCAAGAAACTTCAAAAAGGGCTCATTCGATTGGAAATTGAAACGGCTAGTGCCATTTTTAATAGACGAAAGTGATTGGAAGGCAACTAACACCCACCCCTTCCACGCCCACCATTTCCACAAACACATCCAATAAAAATTTTGAGATATCCATTTTGTTCCATGCAGTTCAAAGTTCAGGAAATTATACTTTTGAGCAGGACACTCCCCCCCCCCACAGTCTTCAGGGCCAGGGTTATAAGTTATGCCCGGGGGGCATATAAGGTTTTTATTGAAAGCTTTGTCGTAGAAACTTGAAAAAGGGCTCATTCAATTGAAAATTCAAAGGGCTAGCGACTTTTGAGGGCAATCGAAAGTGATTTGAAGGCAACTAACCCCCCTCTCACGCCCACCTTTTCCCCAAACACATTCAATCAAAATTTTTAGATAGCCATTTTATTCAACGTAGTTGACAGTTTTGGAAATTAGGTCTTTAAGGATGACAACCCCTCCCCCCACATTCCTAAGGGCAAGGGTTGTAAGTTATGCCCTGGGTGCATATAAGATTTTTATTGAAAGCGTTGTCATAGACACTTCAAAAGGGCTCATTCAATTGGAAATTGGAAGGGCTATTGCCTTTTTTAATAGTTGAAAGTGATTGGAGAGTGACTAACGCCCCTCTCGCGCCCACCATTTTCCAAAACACATCCAATCTAAATTTTGAGACATCAATTTTGTTCAAAGTAGTTGAAAGTTCTGGAAATTAGGTCTTTTAGGATGATAACCCCCTCAGAGCCCTCAGTGCAAGGGGCCTAAGTTATGCCCTGAGGCCATAAAAGGTTTATATAGAAAGTTGTTGTAGAAGTTTCAAAAGCGGCTCATTTGATTTCAAATTGAAATTGCCCTTTTTGATAGTCGAAAGGGAGTGGAGAGTAATTAACCCCTCTCTCATACCTACCATTTCCCCAAAAACGTTCAATCAAAGTTTAGACATAGCCATTTTGTTCAACGTAGTTGAAAGTTCTGGAAATTATTTAAGGATGACAAACCCCCCAGAGCCCCCAGGGCAAAGGTTGTAAGTTATGCCCTGGGAGTATATAAGATTTTTATAGATAGAGTTGTCGTAAAACTTCAAAAGGGGCTCATTCAATTGGAAATTGAGAGGGCTAGTGCCCTTTTTAATAGTCGAAAGTGATTGGAGGGTAACTAACCACCCTCTGACACCCATCCTTCCTCCAAACACATCCAATCAAATTTTTCAGATAGCCATTTTGTTCAACATAGTAGCAAGTTCTGGAAATTATGTCTTTGAGAATAACCCCCCCCCCCCAGCCTTCAGGGCAAGGGTTGTAAGTTATGCCTTGGGGGCATATAAGGTTTCTATTGAAAGTATTGTCATAGAAACTTCAAAAGGGCTCACTTGATTGGAAATTGAAAGGGCTACTGCCTTTTTTAATAGTTGAAAGTGATTGGAGAGCGACCAACGCCTCTCTCACGCCCACTATTTCCCCAAACATATCCAATCAAAATTTTGAGATAGCCATTTTGTTTAACGCAGTTGAAAGTTCTGGAAATTAGGTCTTAGAAGATGACAACCACCCTAACAGCCCTTGCGATAAGGGTTATAGTTTATGCCCTGTGGGCGTATAAGGTGTTTATAGAAATCGTTGTCGTTTCAAAAAGTACTCATTCAATTGGAAATCGAAAGGCCTAGTGCCCTTTTTGATAATCGAAACTGATTGGAATGCTTGACATTTTTATAGTAAAGATCGATGTGGGTATAATGTATTATATTTTGTTGTTGTTGTTGTTTAGACCAGGGCACTTCGTATCAAGAGTTGTCTTGGAAACTTCGAAAGGAGCTCATTCGATTGAAAATAGAAAGGGCCGATGCCCTTTTTAATAGTCGGAAGTGATTTGAGGGCAACTAATCCCCCTTTCCACGCCCACCCTCCCATTTGCTCATTATGTTTAAAAACTAAATGTTGCCTTAAGATTAAATCAAAATGCACTGTGTCAATGCTAATTCCAAATAAGGCATCTCAGCAGTATCCCAAGAACGACTGAGGGTATTATGTTTAAACTTTCGGGGCTACTTCTGCTCTTAAAATCTAACCAAATCAAAATAGCATAAGTGTATCCAAGCTATCAAAAAAAGTAAACAGATTTTTTTGCGAATGGTATCAGGATTTCCATTTCAGGTCAACTAGAAGAGGTATGAAACTAAATTAAACACTAGTAGAGATGGGGGTGTTACTCCTACTGGAACACCTTATATGGGCATAGAACCACGTGGTTTATGGACTTTGTCAGTGAGAATGAAAAAACAGGAATTTTCTCACTTGAAAAACCAGGAATTTTGTCTGTTTTATGGACTTTGTCAGTGAGAATGAAAAAACAGAAGGTTTGTCACATTTTTGTCTGTTTTCATGGATGGTTATGTGTGTCGATTATTTGATGGTTTTATGGATTTTGTCAGTGAGAATGGAAAAACAGAAACTTTGACACTTCCTTCTTGTTGTTGTTCAAGCCAGATTTTACGAGTTTCCGGGAAACAGTATTTGTTATTGTTGTTTCCAAGCCAAATGTTACGAGTTCCCGGGAAACAGTTAATTAATGTCTGACACATGACGTCAAGTTAATTAATGTCTTTGCATTTCCAAAGAGAATTGTCTAGGAGAAACAGTTAGATCACACATGATGTCATGATTGATTGATTGACACGAAAGGGGAATTAATTTGTTGTTCTAAAGAGAATTGATTCACGAAAGGGAAATTAATTTGATGTTTCTAACAAGAGAATCGTTTCCGAGCAGACGTTTTGATCTTAGCGCGCGAAAAGGTTTCCAAATAATTTGAAATGCATTGGCGCAGAGATGCCAAACAAAAGGAACATGCCGAAATTCCGTTTAGGGATAATTTTAGCGAAACTGTTTTAGCTATTTTATGGAACTATTTCGGCGAAACAGCTAGAGACATTTTAAAAGGTGATTTTTGAAGAGATTTTGGAAGAGGTTTTGAGTGTGGTCGTTATAATACACAAGTTGTATTTGAACAGTGTTGTGAGGTCCTCTACCCCAACCCAAAGGTTCCGATCCCTCTACCCCAACCCCGAAGGAAGCCACCGGTCTTCAAAGGTCCACTGGGCTCCCAAAGGGCCCCCGGCTCTCAAGGTTCCCCCAGACCCCCCCCCCGGGGCCCAAAGGGCCCCTCCCCCCTTTGGCCCCCCAAAGGAGCCCCTCTCCCTCCATCTCCTCCCCCTCCTCCTCCTCCCTCCCTCCTCCTCCCCTCCTCCCCTTCCCTCCTCCCTCCTCCTCCTCCCTCCCTCCTCCTCCTCCCCTCCTCCCCTCCCCTTCCCTCCCCTATTTCTTATACTTTTTTTTTGTGCACTGAGACACAGAACGACCCCCTCCCCCGGCCCCTCCCCCTCCAAAGGTCTGATTTTTCAAAGTTCATTTTGAATTTCTTTCGTTGAAATGCGAGAGTTGGAATATTTCAGTAGTGTTTCATTGTGGTTTACATTGACACAGTTACATTTTCTTGATTTTTTCAAAGTTCATTTTGAATTTCTTTCGTTGAAATGCAAGAGTTGGAATATTTCAGTAGTGTTTCATTGTGGTTTACATTGACACAGTTACATTTTCTTGATTTTTCAAAGTTCATTTTGAATTTTTTTCGTTGAAATGCAAGAGTTGGAATGTTTCAGTAGTGTTTGGTTGTGGTTTACCTTGCCACAGTTACATATTCTTGATTTTTCAAAGTTCATTATGAATTTCTTTCGTTGAAATGAAAGAGTTGGAATATTTCAGTAGTGTTTGGTTGTGGTTTACCTTGTCACAGTTACATTTTCTTAATTTTTCAAAGTTCATTTTGAATTTCCTTCGTTGAAATGCAAGAGTTGGAATATTTCACTAGTGTTTGGTATGTGGTTTGCCTTGTCACAGTTACATTTTCTTGATTTTTCAAAGTTCATTTGAATTTCTTCCGTTGAAATGCAAGAGTTGGAATATTTCAGTAGTGTTTGGTTGTGGTTTACCTTGTCAGAGTTACATTTTCTTGATTTTTCAAAGTTCATTTTGAATTTCCTTCGTTGAAATGCAAGAGTTGGAATATTTCAGTAGTGTTTGGTTCTGGTTTACCTTGTCACAGTTACATTTTCCTGATTTTTCAAAGTTCATTTGAATTTCTTTCGTTGAAATGCAAGAGTTGGAATATTTCAGTAGTATGCTGTTGTAGTATACCCTTTCACAGTTACATTTTACTGAATTTTAAAATTTCAATTTTTTTTTTTTTTCGTTGAAATGCAAGAGTTGCAATATTTCAGTAGTGTTTGGTTGTGGTTTACCTTGTCACAGTTACATTTTCCTGATTTTTCAAAGTTCATTTTGAATTTATTTCGTTGAAATCCAAGAGTTGGAATATTTCAGTAGTGTTTCGTTGTGGTTTGCCTTGTCTCAGTTACATTTTCTTGATTTTTCAAAGTTCATTTTGAATTTCCTTTGTTGAAATCCAAGAGTTGGAATATTTCAGTAGTGTTTGGTTGTGGTTTACCTAGTCACTGTTACATTTTCTTAATTTTTCAAAGTTCATTTTTAATTTCTTTCGTTGAAATGCAAGAGTTGGAATATTTCAGTAGTGTTTCGTTATGGTTTACCTTGTCACTGTTACATTTTCTTGATTTTTCAAAGTTCATTTTGAATTTCTTTCTTTGAAATGTAAGAGTTGGAATATTTAAGTAGTGTTTGGTGGTGGTTTAACTAGTCACATTTACATTTTCTTGATATTTCAATGTTCATTTGAATTTATTTCGTTGAAATGCAAGAGTTGGAATAATTCAGTAGTGTTTGGTTGTGGTTTACCTTGTCACACTTACATTTTCTTGATTTTTCAAAGTTCATTTTGAATTTCTTTCGTCGAAATGAAAGAGTTGGAATATTTTAGTAGTGTTTGCTTGTGGTTTACCTTGTCACACTTACATTTTCTTAATTTTTCAAAGCTCATTTTGAATTCCCTTCTTTGAAATGCAAGAGTTAGAATATTTCAGTAGTGTTTGGTACTGGTTTGCCTTGTCACAGTTACATTTTCTTGATTTTTCAAAGTTCATTTGAATTTCTTCCGTTGAAATGCAAGAGTTGGAATATTTCAGTAGTGTTTGGTTGTGGTTTACCTTGTCAGAGTTACATTTTCTTGATTTTTCATAGTTCATTTTGAATTTCTTTCGTTGAAATGAAAGAGTTGGAATATTTCAGTAGTGTTTGGTTGTGGTTCACCTTGTCACAGTTACTTTTTTCTTGATTTTTCAAAGTTCATTTTGAATTTCTTTCATTGAAATGTAAGAGTTGGAATATTTCAGTAGTGTTTGGTTGTGGTTTACCTAGTCACAGTTACATTTTCTTGATTTTAGAAAGTTCATTTGAATTTCTTTCGTTGAAATGCAAGAGTTGGAATATTTCAGTAGTGGTTGGTTGTGGTTTACCTTGTCAGAGTTACATTTTCTTGATTTTTCAAAGTTCATTTTGACTTTCTTTCGTTGAAATGCAAGAGTTGGAATATTTGAGTAGTGTTTGGTTGTGGTTTACCTTGTCACAGTTACATTTTCTTAATTTTTCAAAGTTCATTTTGAATTTCCTTCTTTGAAATGCAAGAGTTGGAACATTCCACTAGTGTTTGGTAGTGGTTTACCTTGTCACAGTTACATTTTCTTGATTGTTCAAAGTTCATTTTGAATTTCTTTCGTTGAAATGCAAGAGTTGGAATATTTTAGTAGTGTTTGGTTGTGGTTTACCTTGTCAGAGTTACATTTTCTTCATTTTTCAAAGTTCAATATGAATTTCATTCTCTGAAATGCAAGAGCTGGAATATTTCAGTAGTGTTTGGTTGTGGTTTACCTAGTCACAGTTACATTTTCATGATTTTTCAAAGTTCATTTTGAATTTCTTTCATTGAAATGCAAGAGCTGGAATATTTCAGTAATGTTTGGTTGTGGTTTACCGTGTCACAGTCACATTTTCGTGATTTTTCAAAGTTCATTTCGAATTTCTTTCGTTGAAATGCAAGAGTTGGAATATTTCAGTAGTGTTTGGTTGTGGTTTACCTTGTCACAGTTACATTTTCTTGATTTTTCAAAGTTCATTTTGATTTTCTTTCATTGAAATGCAAGATTTGGAATATTTAACTAGTGTTTGGTTGTGGTTTACCTTGTGACACTTACATTCTCCTGATTTTTCAAAGTTCATTTTGAATTTCTTTCATTGAAATGCAAGAGTTGGACTATTTAAGTTGTGTTTCGTTGTGGTTTACCTTGTCACAGTTAAATTTTATTTATTTTTCAAAGTTCATTTTGAATTTATTTCGTTGAAATGCATTAGTTGGAATATTTCAGTATTGTTTGGTTAGGGTTTACCTTGTCACAGTTACATTTTCCTGATTTTTCAAAGTTCATTTTGAATTTTTTTCGTTGAAATGCACGAGTTGGAATATTTCACTAGTGTTTCGTTGTGGTTTACCTTGTCACAGTTACATTTTCATAATATTTCAAAGTTCATTTGAATTTCTTTCGTTGAAATGCAAGAGTTGGAATATTTCAGTAAAGTTTCGCTGTGGTTTGCCTTGTCACAGTTACATTTTCTGGATTTTTCAAAGTTCATTTTGAATTTCTTTTGTTGAAATCCAAGAGTTGGAATATTTCAGTAGTGTTTGGTTGTGGTTTACCTTGTCACAGTTACATTTTCTTAATTTTTCAGAGTTCATTTTGAATTTCTTTCGTTGAAATGTAAGAGTTGGAATATTTCAGTAGTGTTTGGTTGTGGGTTACCTAGTCACAGTTACATTTTCTTGATTTTTCAAAGTTCATTTGAATTTCTTTCATTGAAATGCAAGAGTTGGAATATTTCAGTAGTGTTTGGTTGTGGTTTACCTTGTCACACTTATATTTTCTTGATTTTTCAAAGTTCATTTTGAATTTCTTTCGTTGAAATGCAAGAGTTGGAATATTTCAGTAGTGTTTGGTTGTGGTTCACCTTGTCACAGTTACTTTTTTCTTGATTTTTCAAAGTTCATTTTGAATTTCTTTCATTGAAATGTAAGAGTTGGAATATTTCAGTAGTGTTTGGTTGTGGTTTACCTAGTCACAGTTACATTTTCTTGATTTTAGAAAGTTCATTTGAATTTCTTCCGTTGAAATGCAAGAGTTGGAATATTTCAGTAGTGGTTGGTTGTGGTTTACCTTGTCACACTTACATTTTCTTGATTTTTCAAAGTTCATTTTGAATTTCTTTCGTTGAAATGCAAGAGTTGGAATATTTTAGTAGTGTTTGGTTGTGGTTTACCTTGTCACAGTTACATTTTCTTAATTTTTAAAAGTTCATTTTGAATTTAATTCTTTGAAATGCAAGAGTTGGAATATTCCACTAGTGTTTGGTAGTGGTTTACCTTGTCACAGTTACATTTTCTTGATTTTTCAAAGTTCATTTTGAATTTCTTTCGTTGAAATGCAAGAGTTGGAATATTTCAGTAGTGTTTGGTTGTGGTTTACCTTGTCAGAGTTACATTTTCTTAATTTTTCAACGTTCATTTTGAATTTCCTTCGTTGAAATGCAAGAGTTGGAATATTTCAGTAGTGTTTGGTTGTGGTTTACATTGTCACAGTTACATTTTCTTGACTTTTCAAAGTTCATTTTGAATTTCTTTAGTTTAAATGCAAGAGCTGGAATATTTCAGTAGTGTTTGGTTGTGGTTTACCTAGTCACAGTTACATTTTCATGATTTTTCAAAGTTCATTTTGAATTTCTTTCATTGAAATGCAAGAGCTGGAATATTTCAGTAATGTTTGGTTGTGGTTTACCGTGTCACAGTCACATTTTCGTGATTTTTCAAAGTTCATTTCGAATTTCTTTCGTTGAAATGCAAGAGTTGGAATATTTCAGTAGTGTTTGGTTGTGGTTTACCTTGTCACAGTTACATTTTCATGATTTTTCAAAGTTCATTTTGATTTTCTTTCGTTGAAATGCAAGAGTTGGAATATTTCAGTAGTGTTTGGTTGTGGTTTACCTTGTCACACTTACATTATCATGATTTTTCAAAGTTCATTTTGAATTTCTTTCATTGAAATGCAAGAGTTGGAATATTTCAGTTGTGTTTCGTTGTGGTTTACCTTGTCACAGTTACATTTTCTTAATTTTTCAAAGTTCATTTTGAATTTCTTTCGTTGAAATGCATGAGTTGGAATATTTCAGTAGTGTTTGGTTATGGTTTACCTTGTCACAGTTACATTTTCCTGATTTTTCAAAGTTCATTTTTAATTTTTTTCGTTGAAATGCAAGAGTTGGAATATTTCACTAGTGTTTCGTTGTGGTTTACCTTGTCACAGTTACATTTTCATAATTTTTCAAAGTTCATTTGAATTTCTTTCGTTGAAATGCAAGAGTTGGAATATTTCAGTAAAGTTTCGATGTGGTTTGCCTTGTCACAGTTACATTTTCTTGATTTTTCAAAGTTCATTTTTAATTTCTTTTGTTGAAATCCAAGAGTTGGAATATTTCAGTAGTGTTTGGTTGTGGTTTACCTTGTCACAGTTACATTTTCTTAATTTTTCATAGTTCATTTTGAATTTCTTTCGTTGAAATGTAAGAGTTGGAATATTTCAGTAGTGTTTGGTTGTGGTTTACCTTGTCACAGTTACATTTTCTTGATTTTTAAAAGTTCATTTGAATTTCTTTCGTTGAAATTCAAGAGTTGGAATATTTAAGTAGTGTTTGGTTGTGGTTTACCTTGTCACACTTATATTTTCTTGATTTTTCAAAGTTCATTTTGAATTTCTTTCGTTGAAATGCAAGAGTTGGAATATTTTAGTAGTGTTTGGTTGTGGTTTACCTTGTCACAGTTACATTTTCTTATTTTTCAAAGCTCATTTTGAATTTCCTTCGTTGAAATGCAAGAGTTAGAATATTTCACTAGTGTTTGGTAGCGGTTTGCCTTGTCACAGTTACATTTTCTTGATTTTTCAAAGTTCATTTTGAATTTTTTCGTTGAAATACAAGAGTTGGAATATTTCAGTAGTGTTTGGTTGCGGTTTACCTTGTCACACTTACATTTTCTTGATTTTTCAAAGTTCATTTTGAATTTCTTTCGTTGAAATGCAAGAGTTGGAATATTTTAGTAGTGTTTGGTTGTGGTTTACCTTGTCACAGTTACATTTTCTTAATTTTTCAAAGTTCATTTTGAATTTCCTTCTTTGAAATGCAAGAGTTGGAATATTTCACTAGTGTTTGGTTGTGGTTTACCTTGTCACAGTTACATTTTCTTGATTTTTCAAAGTTCATTTTGAATTTCTTTCGTTGAAATGCAAGAGTTGGAATATTTCAGTAGTGTTTGGTTGTGGTTTACCTTGTCAGAGTTACATTCTCTTGATTTTTCAAAGTTCATTTTGAACTTCCTTCGTTGAAATGCAAGAGTTGGAATATTTCAGTTGTGTTTCGTTGTGGTTTACCTTGTCACAGTTACATTTTCTTGATTTTTCAAAGTTCATTTTGAATTTCTTTCGTTGAAATGTAAGAGTTGGAATATTTCAGTAGTGTTTTATTGTGGTTTACCATTTCACAGCTACATTTTCCTGATTTTTCAAAGTTCATTTTGAATTTCTTTCGTTGAAATGCAAGAGCTGGAATATTTCATTAGTGTTTGGTTATGGTTTACAGTGTCACAGTCACATTTTCTTGATTTTTCAAAGTTCATTTAGAATTTTTTTCGTTGAAATGCAAGAGTCGTAATATTTCAGTAGTGTTTGCTTGGGGTTTACCTTGTCACAGTTACATTTTCGTGATTTTTCAAAGTTCATTTTGAATTTCTTTCATTGAAATGCAAGAGTTGGAATATTTCAGTAGTGTTTGGCTGTAGTTTACCTTGTCACAGTTACATTTTCTTGATTTTTCAAAGTTTATTTTGAATTTTTTTCATTGAAATGCAAGAGTCGTAATATTTCAGTAGTGTTTGGTTGTGGTTTACCTTGTCAGAGTTACATTCTCTCGATTTTTCAAAGTTCATTTTGAATTTCTTTCGTTGAAATGCAAGAGTTGGAATATTTCAGTAGTGTTTGGGTGTGGTTCACCTAGTCAGAGTTACATTTTATTGATTTTTTAAAGTTCATTTTGAATTACTTTCGTTGAAATTCAAGAGTTGGAATATTTCAGTAGAGAATGGTTTTGTTTTACCTTGTCATGGTTACATTTTCTATATTTTTCAAAGTTCATTTTGAATTTCTTTTGTTGAAATGCAAGAGTTGGAATATTTCAGTAGTGTTTGCTTGTGGTTTACCTTGTCACAGTTACATTTTCTTGATTTTTCAAAGTTCATCTGAATTTCTTTCCTTGAAATGTAAGAGTTGGAATATTTCAGTAGTGTTTGGCTGTGGTTTACCTTGTCACAGTTACATTTTCTTGATTTCTCAAAGTTTATTTTGAATTTCTTTCATTGAAATGCAAGAGTTGGAACATTTCAATAGTGTTTGGTTGTGGTTTACCTTGTCACAGTTACATTTTCTTGATTTTTCAAAGTTCATTTTGAATTTCTTTCATTGAAATGCAAGAGTTGGAATATTTCAGTAGTATTTGGTTGTGGTTTACCTTGTCACAGTTACATTTTCTTAATTTTTCAAAGTTCATTTTGAATTTCTTCGTTGAAATGCAAGAGTTGGAATATTTCAGAAGTGTTTGGTTGTGGTTTACCTTGTCACACTTACATTTTCATGATTTTTCAAAGATCATTTTGAATTTCTTTGGTTGAAATGCAAGAGTTGGAATATTTCAGTAGTGTTTGGTTGTGGTTTACCTTGTCACAGTTACATTTTCTTGATTTTTCCAAGTTCTTTTTGAATTTCTTTCGTTGAAATGCAAGAGTTGGAATATTTCAGTAGTGTTTGGATGTGGTTTACCATGTCGCACTTACATTTTCTTGATTTTTCAAAGTTCATTTTGAATTTCGTTCGTTGAAAAGCAAGAGTTGGAATATTTCAGTAGTGTTTGCTTGTGGCTCACCTTGTCACAGTTACACTTTTTAGATTTTTCAAAGTTCATTTCGAATTTTTTTTGTTGAAATGCAAGAGTTGGAATATTTCAGTAGTGTTTGCTAGTGGTTTACCTTGTCACAGTTACATTTTCTTGATTTTTCAAAGTTCATCTGAATTTCTTTCCTTGAAATCCTCCCCCTCCAAACTCAAAATTTCTAGGAACGTATTTTCATCATATTTAAATATTTACCTACGTACGCATCACTTAGGTTAGATTAGATTAGAGACGGACAAAAAGTTAGGTGTTTGGTTTGGTTTGGTTAGATTATGTTAGGTTAGGTTAATTTTGGTTAGACTAGGTTAGCCTACGTACGCGCGCGTACGTCGGCTAACCTAGTCTAACCTAAATTAACCTAACCTAGCATAATCTAACCTAACCTAACCATACACCTAACTTTTTGTCCGTCTCTAATCTAATCTAACCTAAGCGATGCGTACGTCGGTAAATATTTAAATATGATGAAAATACATTCCGAGAAATTTTGAGTTTGGAGGGGGGGAGGATTTCAATGAAATAAATACAGATGAAATTTGAAAAATCAATAAAATTTAACTGTGACAAGTTAAACCACTAGCAAACACTACTGAAATATTCCAACTCTTGCATTTCAACAAAATAAATTCAAAATGAACTTTGAAAAATCAAGAAAGTGTAACTGTGACAAGGTAAGCCACAACCAAACACTACTGAAATATTCCAACTCTTGCTTTTCAACGAAAGAAATTCAAAATTAACTTTGAAAAATCAAGAAAATGTAAGTGTGACATGGTAAACCACATCCAAACACTACTGAAATATTCCAACTCTTGCATTTCAACGAAAGAAATTCAAAATGAACTTGGAAAAATCAAGAAAATGTAACTGTGACAAGGTAAACCACAACCAAACACTACTGAAATATTCCAACTGTTGCATTTCAACGAAAGAAATTCAAAAAGATCTTTGAAAAATCATGAAAATGTAAGTGTGACAAGGTAAACCACAACCAAACACTTCTGAAATATTCCAACTCTTGCATTTCAACGAAAGAAATTCAAAATGAACTTTGAAAAATTAAAAAAATGTAACTGTGACAAGGTAAACCACAACCAAATACTACTGAAATATTCCAACTCTTGCATTTCAATGAAAGAAATTCAAAATGAACTTTGAAAAATCAAGAAAATGTAACTGTGACAAGGTAAACCACAACCAAACACTATTGAAATATTCCAACTCTTGCATTTCAATGAAATAAATTCAAAATAAACTTTGAGAAATAAAGAAAATGAAAATGTGAAAATTTAAACCACATCCAAAAACTACTGAAATATTCAAACTCTTAAATTTAAAGGAAAGAAATTCAGATGAACTTTGAAAAATCAAGAAAATTTAACTGTGACAAGGTAAACCACATCCAAACACTACAGAAATATTTCAACTCTTGCTTTTCAACGAAAGAAATTCAAAATCAACTTTGAAAAATAAAGAAAATGTAACAATGACAAAGGTAAACCATAACCAAACTCTACTGAAATATTCCAACTCTTGCATTTCAACGACAGAAATTCAAAATGAACTTTAAAAAATCGAGAGAATGTAACTCTGACAAGGTGAACCACAACCAAACTCTACTGAAATATTCCAACTCTTACATTTCAACGAAAGAAATACACAATGAACTTTGAAAAATCTAGATAATGTAACTCTGACAAGGTAAACCACAAACAAACACTACTGAAATATTCCAACTCTTGCATTTCAATGAAAAAAATTCAAAATAAACTTTGAAAAATCAAGAAAATGTAACTGTGACAAGGTAAACTACAGCCAAACACTACTGAAATATTCCAACTCTTGCATTTTAATGAAAGAAATTCAAAATGAACTTTGAAAAATCAGGAAAATGTAACTGTGACAAGGTAAACCACAAGCAAACACTACTGAAATATTCCAACTCTTGCATTTCAACGAAAAAAATTCGAAATGAACTTTGAAAAATCAAGAAAATGTGACTGTGACACGGTAAACCACAACCAAACACTACTGAAATATTCCAGCTCTTGCATTTCAACGAAAGAAATTCAAAGTGAACTTTGAAAAATCAAGAAAATGTAACTGTGACATGGTAAAACATAACCAAACACTACCGAAATATTCCAACTCTTGCATTTCAACGAAAGAAATTCAAAATGACCTTTTAAAAATCAAGAAGATGCAACTGTGACAAGGTAAACCACAACGAAACACAACTGAAATATTCCAGCTCTTGCATTTCAACGAATGAAATTCAAAATGAACTTTGAAAAATCAAGAAAATGTAACTCTGACAAGGTAAACCACAACCAAACACTACTGAAATATTCCAACTCTTGCATTTCAACGAAAGAAATTCAAAATGAACTTTGAAAAATTAAGAAAATGTAAGTGTGACAAGGTAAACCACTACCAAACACTAGTGAAATATTCCAACTCTTGTATTTCAAAGAAGGAAATTCAAAATGAACTTTGAAAAATTAAGAAAATGTAACTGTGACAAGGTAAACCACAACCAAACACTACTAAAATATTCCAACTCTTGCATTTCAACGAAAGAAATTCAAAATGAACTTTGAAAAATCAAGAAAATGTAAGTGTGACAAGGTAAACCACAACCAAACACTACTGAAATATTCCAACTCTTGCATTTCAACGAAAAAATTCAAAATGAACTTTGAAAAATCAAGAAAATCTAACTGTGACAAGGCAAACCGCTACCAAACACTAGTGAAATATTCCAACTCTTGCATTTCAACGAAGGAAATCCAAAATGAACTTTGCAAAATTAAGAAAATGTAACTGTGACAAGGTAAACCACAACCAAACACTACTAAAATATTCCAACTCATGCATTTCAACAAAAGAAATTCAAAATGAACTTTGAAAAATCAAGAAAATGTAACTGTGACAAGGTAAACCACAACCAAACACTACTGAAATATTCCAACTCTTGCATTTCATCTAAAGAAATTAAATATGAACTTTGAAAACTCAATAAAATGTATCTCTTTCTAGTTATTCCACAACCAAAAACTAATGAAATATTCCAACTCTTGCATTTCAACGAAAGAAATTCAAAATGAACATTGAAAAATTAAGAAAATGTAACTGTGACAAGGTAAACCACAACAAAACACTACTGAAATATTCCAACTCTTGGATTTCAACAAAAGAAATTCAAAATGAACTTTGAAAAATCAAGAAAATGTAACTGTGACAAGGCAAACCACAACGAAACACTACTGAAATATTCCAACTCTTGCATTTCAACGAAAGAAATTCAAAATGAACTTTGAAAAATTATGAAAATGTAACTGTGACAAGGTAAACCACAACGAAACACTAGTGAAATATTCCAACTCTTGCATTTCAACGAAAGAAATTCAAAATGAACTTTGAAAAATCATGAAAATGTAACTGTGACAAGGTAAACCACAACCAAACACAACTGAAATATTCCAACTCTTGCATTTCAACTAAAGAAATTCAAAATAAACTATGAAAAATTAAGAAAATGTAACTGTGACAAGGTATACCAAAACGAAACACAACTGAAATATTCCAACTATTGCATTTAAATGAAAGAAATTCACAATGAACTTTGAAAAATCATGAGAATGTAAGTGTGACAAGGTAAACCACAACCAAACACTACTAAAATATTCCAAATCTTGCATTTCAATGAAAGAAAATCAAAATGAACTTTGAAAAATCAGGAAAATGTAACTGTGACAAGGTAAATCACAACCAAACACTACTAAAATATTCCAACTCTTGCATTTCAACAAAAGACATTCGAAAAGAACTTTGAAAAATCACGAAAATGTGACTGTGACACGGTAAACCATAACCAAACACTACTGAAATATTCCAGCTCTTGCATTTCAATGAAAGAAATTCAAAATGAACTTTGAAAAATCATGAAAATGTAACTGTGACTAGGTAAACCACAACCAAACACTACTGAAATATTCCAGCTCTTGCATTTCAACGAAAGAAATTCAAAATGAACTTTGAAAAGTCATGAAAATGTAACTGTGACTAGGTAAACCACAACCAAACACTACTGAAATATTCCAACTCTTGCATTTCAACGAAGGAAATTCAAAATGAAATTTGAAAATCAAGAAAATGTAACCCTGACAAGGTAAACCACAACCAAAAACTACTGAAATATTCCAACTCTTGCATTTCAACGAAAGAAATTCAAAATGAACTTTGAAAAATCAAGAAAATGTAACTGTGACAAGGTAAACCACTACCAAACACTAGTTTAATATTCCAACTCTTGCATTTCAAAGAAGGAAATTCAAAATTAAATTTGAAAAATTAAGAAAATGTAACTGTGACAAGGTAAACCACAACCAAACACTACTAAAATATTCCAACTCTTGCATTTCAACGAAAGAAATTCAAAATGAACTTTGAAAAATCAAGAAAATGTAAGTCTGACAAGGTAAACCACAACCAACCACTACTGAAATATTCCAACTCTTGCATTTCAACGGAAGAAATTCAAAATGAACTTTCAAAAATCAAGAAAATGTAACTGTGACTAGGGTAAACCACAACCAAACACTACTGAAATATTCCAACTCTTACATTTCAATGAAAGAAATTCAAAATGAACTTTGAAAAATCAAGAAAAAAGTAACTGTGACAAGGTGAACCACAACCAAACACTACTAAAATATTCCAACTCTTGCATTTCAACGAAGGAAATTCAAAATGAACTTTGAAAAATCAAGAAAATGTAACTCTGACAAGGTAAACCACAACCAAACACTACTGAAATATTCCAACTCTTGGATTTCAACAAAAGAAATTCAAAATGAACTTTGAAAAATCAAGCAAATGTAACTGTGACAAGGCAAACCACTACCAAACACTAGTGAAATATTCCAACTCTTGCATTTCAACGAAGGAAAATCAAAATGAACTTTTAAAAATTAGGAAAATGTTTTTTAACTGTGACTAGGTAAACCACAACCAAACACTACTGAAATATTCCAACTCTTTCATTTCAACGAAAGAAATTCAAAATGAACTTTGAAAAATCAAGAATATGTAACTGTGGCAAGGTAAACCACAACCAAACACTACTGAAACATTCCAACTCTTGCATTCCAACGAAAAAAATTCAAAATGAACTTTGAAAAATCAAGAAAATGTAACTGTGTCAATGTAAACCAAAACGAAACACTACTGAAATATTCCAACTCTTGCATTTCAACGAAAGAAATTCAAAATGAACTTTGAAAAAATCAAGAAAATGTAACTGTGTCAATGTAAACCACAATGAAACACTACTGAAATATTCCAACTCTCGCATTTCAACGAAAGAAATTCAAAATGAACTTTGAAAAATCAGACCTTTGGTGGGGGAGGGGCCGGGGGGAGGGGGTCGTTCTGTGTCTCAGTGCACAAAAAAAAGTATAAGAAATAGGGGAGGGAAGGGGAGGGGAGGAGGGGAGGAGGAGGAGGGAGGGAGGAGGAGGAGGGGAGGGAAGGAGGAGGAGGAGGAGGAGGGAGGGAGGAGGAGGAGGAGGGGAGGAGATGGAGGGAGAGGGGCTCCTTTGGGGGGCCAAAGGGGGGAGGGGCCCTTTGGGCCCCGGGGGGGGGTCTGGGGGAACCTTGAGAGCCGGGGGCCCTTTGGGAGCCCAGTGGACCTTTGAAGACCGGTGGCTTCCTTCGGGGTTGGGGTAGAGGGATCGGAACCTTTGGGTTGGGGTAGAGGACCTCACAACACTGTTCAAATACAACTTGTGTATTATAACGACCACACTCAAAACCTCTTCCAAAATCTCTTCAAAAATCACCTTTTAAAATGTCTCTAGCTGTTTCGCCGAAATAGTTCCATAAAATAGCTAAAACAGTTTCGCCAAAATTATCCCTAAACGGAATTTCGGCATGTTCCTTTTGTTTGGCATCTCTGCGCCAATGCATTTCAAATTATTTGGAAACCTTTTCGCGCGCTAAGATCAAAACGTCTGCTCGGAAACGATTCTCTTGTTAGAAACAACAAATTAATTTCCCTTTCGTGAATCAATTCTCTTTAGAACAACAAATTAATTCCCCTTTCGTGTCAATCAATCAATCATGACATCATGTGTGATCTAACTGTTTCTCCTAGACAATTCTCTTTGGAAATGCAAAGACATTAATTAACTTGACGTCGTCTGTCAGACATTAATTAACTGTTTCCCGGGAACTCGTAACATTTGGCTTGGAAACAACAATAACAAATACTGTTTCCCGGAAACTCGTAACATCTGGCTTGAACAACAACAAGAAGGAAGTGTCAAAGTTCCTGTTTTTCCATTCTCACTGACAAAATCCATAAAAACATCAAATAATTAACACACATAACCATCCATGAAAACAGACATAAATGTGACAAACCTTCTGTTTTTTCATTCCCACTGACAAAGTCCATAAAACAGACAAAATTCCTGGTTTTTCAAGTGAGAAAATTCCTGTTTTTTCATTCTCACTGACAAAGTCCATAAACCACGTGGTTCTATGCCCATATAAGGTGTGCCAGTAGGACTAACACCCCCATCTCTACTAACACTACTGTTTGTGTCCAGAATTTTAAAAGGGTGTATGTTGTTAAAAATTGCTGAAAATTTTTCTCCATCATACAAATAGCAGTCCAAACTATAAAGTCTTAAAAAAAACAAAAATATTTAAAGTATTATTTTCTTTTTCCCTGAAAAGACTATGTCAATATAAAACGAACAGAAATTATTAAAAAAAAAACTGTTTACACAAAATAAGTTTTTCAAAGAAAAGTAAAGAACTCTATTAAAAAAAAAATGAGCAAAAATAAAATCAAATAACCTGCCAAGCGTGTAACTACCACAAATCAGCATGGATAAATAAATGAAACCCAAAAAGAACAGAAATTACAATAAATAACCGAGTCAAACTCATAACGAGCAGAAATTAACATGAGTAGGGCTCAAACCCCTATGCCTTCCCAAGGCCAGAACATAATATGCACTTTACTAAAAAAAAAAAAAAAATGAATGTGCATTGTGAGTTTAATATACATATACTGATATTTAGTAATCAAAATGTTAATATTATTTGATTTATTAAAGTTATAAAGGTAAAAACATTTATATTTTTTCAGTAAAGTGCAAATTTTTTATCGACCCAGTGGTTTTAGAATATCGGGAGAAGGCTCATACTAACGGAAATTAAAAGTTCTAGTGCCCTTTTTAAGTTACAAAAAAATTGGAGGGTACCTGGCGCCCTCTCCCGCCCCTTTTTTCCCAAAGTTGTCTGATCATAATTTTGAGGTAGACATTTTGTTTATCATAGTTGAAAGGCCTAATATCTATGCTTTTGGCTACAACATGACCCCCACAGCCACAGGGGAAAATTTTTTAAGTTATAAAATTTGCCCATTGTTTGCGCATAGTATTGTTATTGGGAGGTAGACATAGCTACATTTTCGGATGTGGGGGACACATTTTCTGCTGGGGGTTTTTCCACGGGTGAATTTCCCATGGGGAAGGAAGTTTTCCAGGAAGTGAACTTGTCAGGGGAAGTTATACACTGGGAGAATTTGCAAGAATTCCTATACAAAATTCTTTTATATGTCTTGCTTTCTCTTTTCCGTTTCAATTTTACACGCAGAGTGGTTAAGAGTAATTGCCCGGTGTAAATTTTCACCGGGATTGGAATGTCTAGAGAGTTTTTCCGTGGGGAGGGGATTTCTCCGTGTAGGTGGGGCCAGATTTCCTGGCATTATTTAAAAACTATCAGAAATTAAATAAAAAAACAAGTTTTTTCAACTGAAAGTAAGGAGCAACATTAAAACTTAAAACGGACAGAAATTATTACGTATATAAAGGCGGTCGCTCCTTACGCTAAAGATTGAATTTCAAGCAAAAAAGCACAGAAGTTGCCGATCAGTTATTCCGTATAGAACTTCCCATGGGTCCAATTACCTGTGGTGTAGTTATCACTATTTGTGATTTACCATTGATGTAATTTTATTGGAACCACTACCTGCCTTCACAAACAAACTTGTGGGTAGGAATACTTATAGAATAAGATAAGCCAGCATTTGTTCTGAAAACTGATTAAATAAAATGAAAGAAGTTTTTTTCAACTGAAAGTAGGGAGCAACATTAAAACGAACCGAAATTATTACGTAAATAAAGGGGGTTGCCCCCTCTTCAACACCTAGCTCTTTACGCTAAAGTTTGTTAGTACTTTTAAAAACCGTCGGTATTGTTCTAATTAAACGGCCCTTGTGTTTCATGATTCATTATTAAAGAATTCGGACAAAGTTCAAACTTTAAAAGTACCCCTTAATATAGGTAATAATTTATGTTTGTTTTAAATTTTAATGTTGCTCCTTACTTTCAGTTGAAAAAACTTATATTTTTATTTAATTTCAGATCTGTTTTTAAATAATGCCAGGAAATCTGGCCCCACCTCCACGGAGAAACCCCCTCTCCATGGAAATATTCTCTAAATAATTCAATCCCAGTGAAAATCTACCCCGGACAATTACTCTTAACCACTCTGTGCGTAAAACTGAGACGGAAAAGAGAAAGCAAGACACATAAAAAGAATTTTGTATAAGAATTCTTGCAAATTCCCCCAGTGTATAGTTTTCCCTGACAAGTTAACTCCCTGGAACTCCCCTCCCCATGGGAAATTCTCCCGTAAAAAAAAACACCAGAAAATTTATCCCAATAACAAATAATGTGCGCAAACAACGGGCAAATTTTATAACTTAAAGACCTTTCCCCAGGGGTTGTGGAAGGGGGAGCATGTTCTACCCAAAGACATAGATATTCGGAAAAGGGGCGGGATAGGCCTAGTTGCCCTCCAGTTTTTTTGGTCACTTCAAAAGGGCACTGAAACTTGTAAATTACGTTCGAATGAGCCCTCTATCGATATTCTAGGACCACTGGGTCAATACAATCACCTCTGGAAAAAAAGTATTACTTACAGTTCGTTACCACAAACTGCTTGATGCAACAGCCAAAGCTGTTTTATAACAATTACCCAAACTACCGCATCAACACCAATGATGATTACTTAAATACACTTCCATTTACTTCTATTTGAGGGGGTGATAGCCTTTCTTGTATTTAAAATAACCCTGAGTGTGATTTTACAATGATGAATTAAAAATACAAAGTTTGTTTAAATGAAATTTAAAAGCGATATCAAACATTTCCCGGAAACGAACTGTAAAGGAGCGACTCGGCTCAATATTAACCCAAACTCTAAAGAACGGAATTATAATATAAGCAGATACATCAAAAGAATCAGCTTATTATGCTGGATTCCAAATATGCTAGATTTATCAAGTTTTACCCATCAAATGTAACAAGCCTGAAAAAAATTGCCTAATTTTTTTAAACAGGGGGGAAAAACCCCCTAAAAGTCAAACAATCTAAATGAAAATCACGCCATCATTTTCAGTGCACCAGGGAACCCAACTCTAGAAGTTTCAAGCTCTTGTATTCAAAAATGTGGAATTCTGCCATTTTTACCAGATCACGGATGCGTGATTATTTGTTTTTTTCCCCAGGGGGGATCGTATTGAACTAATGGTTCAAGAAGATCGGAAGAGGGTGCATTTGAACGGACAATAACAGTTCTAGTACTCTTTTTAAGTTACCGAAAAGATTAGAGGGCAAATGAGTCCCCTCCCACGCTCATTTTTCCCCAAGATAGCTGATACAAATTCTGAGATAGACTCTTTGTTCGGTATAGTGGAAAGATCAAGTAACTATGTCCTTAGGTATAAAATGACCCCAGAGTCCATGGGGTGAGGCCTGTAAGTTATGGGGTACCATTGTTTGG